>NC_037677.1:116276304-116318614 GCF_003255815.1 Theropithecus gelada | reverse complement strand
TTTTTTTTTTTTTTGTTTTTTTTTTTGTTTTTTTTTTTTTTTGAGACGGAGTCTCGCTGTGTCACCCAGGCTGGAGTGCAGTGGCCGGATCTCAGCTCACTGCAAGCTCCGCCTCCCGGGTTTTACGCCATTCTCCTGCCTCAGCCTCCGAGTAGCTGGGACTACAGGCGCCCGCCACCTCGCCCGGCTAGTTTTTTGTATTTTTTTAGTAGAGACGGGGTTTCACCGTGTTAGCCAGGATGGTCTCGATCTTCTGACCTCGTGATCCGCCCGTCTCGGCCTCCCAAAGTGCTGGGATTACAGGCTTGAGCCACCGCGCCCGGCCAAGATAAGTCTTTTCTACCTTCAAATGGGAAATAAATGTACAGTCATATAAATATGTACAAGCATAAAAATAAACATACAGATCTATTCAATTCAACTGTTAGCCTGTCAGCAATATAAAATATGGAGTAAAAAGTAGTACAAGATATAAAACTAGTAACCCATTATAAAAACTGAAGACTAAATACACTAAGAAAAAAACTGGTTATTCAACAACAAAAATGATTAGAAACATTTTGTAAACATATTTAATATGTAATTTAAAGTGCCCTATTAAATTTTGTCATGGTAATTTGCAAATTTTTAGTAAACACAGTATTTTTTTTCTGAAACAGTCTCACTCTGCTGCCCAGGTTAGAATACAGTGGTGCCATCTCAGCTCACTGCAACCTCTGCCTCCCAGGTTCAAGCGATTCTCATGTCTCAGCCTCCCGAGTAGCTGGATTACAGGCCCGCCACCACACCTGGCTAATTTTTGTATTTTCAGTAGAAACAGGGTTTTACCATGTTGGCCAAGCTGGTCTTCAACTCCTGACCTCAGGTGATCCATCCACCTCGGCCTTCCAAAGTTCTGGGATTACAGGCGTGAGCCACCATGCCTAGCCACAAACATAATTTTTAAAAAAGATTAAGTTCAAACTCCTTTTTTAAAAAAGTAAATACCAAATGCCACAAAACTCCAAATAAACAGAATCATTTCACAAAAATGATTCCTCAAAAAAAAATTCCAGGTGGATTTCAATTCCATAATTATGATTTCTCATTCAAAAAAGTTAACCTCATATAACATAGTAAAAGTAATTTCATTATCAAAAATTAACTCTGAGAAGAACAGGAAAATTTTTTAATGTTTCTGTGAATTCTAACTAATACCTAGTACCCCTCAAAAAAAAAAATGTTCAGGCTGGGCACGGTGGCTCACACCTGTAATCCCAGCACTTTGGGAGGCCGAGGCAGGCAGATCACAAGGTCAAGAGATCGAGAGCATCCTGGCCAACATGGTGAAACCCCATCTCTACCAAAAATACAAAAAATTAGCCGGGCGTGGTGGCGCATGCCTGTAGTCCCAGCTACTGGGGAGGCTGAGGCAGGAGAATTGCTTGAACCCGGGAGGCAGAGGTTGCAGTGAGCCAAGATCACGCCTCTGCACTCTAGCCTGGCAACAGAACGAGACTCCATCTCAAAAAGAAAAAGTTCACTGGGATTCATCAATTACAGTATCACCTTTCCATATATAGTTTCTAAGTTTATGAATGTTGTATGTATGACAGATGCTTTGAGATCTCTTCTTGGTCACTCAGTCTCAGAACAGAATGTGAATTATTATATAATTTACACACAGCTATAAATTATATAATACTGTCATATCAGACAAAGCCACAAGGACTAGGGGAAGCAATTTTAAGACCAAAGAGATAAGACCATATTACTATTCCCTCAAAGTGGATTGTATTATATTTCTTTTTGAGTTTTTAAATTACAATTTTTATCCTGAGATATTAGACTCTACTCTCAAAAGATTACTGAATGTTTACACAGTGCTTTATCATCTTCCCTGTAGAAAATAAAATAACCAGGGTGGGCCCGGTGGCTCACGCCTGTAATAATCCCAGCACCTTGGGAGGCCAGGGCAGGTGGATCACCTGAGGTCAGGAGTCCGAGACCAGCCTGGCCAACATGGCAAAACCCTGTCTTTAGTAAAAATACAAAAACTTGCCAGGTGTGGTGACAGGTGCCAATAGTCCCAGCTACTCAGGAGGCTGAGACAGGATAATGGCTTGAACCTGGGAGGCGGAGGTTACAGTGAGCCGAGATCACGCCATTGCACTCCAGCTTGGGCAACAAGAGCAAAACTCCATCTCAAAAAAAAAAAAGAAAGAAAAGGAAAGAACCAAAATATTTTTCTCTGGTAGTCATTATCTTACAATAGACAAAAGCATCTATCAAAAAACAGTGCTATGTATGAATACAGATTACTCACTACCCTTAAAAAAATTAGAAACACCAGAAAAAAAACAATACTCGGTTTTTTAGCTGGGAGGAAAAAAAAACTGAAAAAGTTTAAATAATGTTAAAGAGGAAAGTAAGGAATATTACCAAAAAGATATTTTAAAAGCCCAGTGTGGTGGCTCATGCCCGTAATTCCAGCACTTTGGGAGGCCAAGGTGGGAGGATCACTTGAGCCCAGGAGGCCATGATCAGCCTGAGTGATACAGTGAGACTCCATCTCTACCAAAAAAAAAAAAAAAAAAAATTACAGGTGTGGTAGCACACACCTGTAGTCCCAGCTACTTGGGGGGCTGAGGTGGGAGGAATAGCTTGACCCCGGGAGATAGGGGCTACAGCAAGCCATGATCACGCCACTGCACTCCAGCCTGGGTGACAGAGCAAGACCCTGTCTCAGAAGGAAAAAAAAAAAAAAAAAAGATAATGAGATAATGCTACATCAGATAGAAATACAATACAAGTGCAGGTGTACCTTTCCTCATATTTCTTTATCTAAATGGATAGAGATTTTCCACTCCAATTAAAATATATTCAAAACAGCCCTAAAAAGAGGCCGGGTGCAGTGGGTCAAGCCTGTAATCCCAGTACTTTGGGAGGCCAAGGTGGGTGATCACCTGAGGTCAGGGGTTTGAGACCGGCCTGGCCAACATGGTGAAACCCCATCTCTATCAAAAAATACAAAAATTAGCTGGGTGAGGTGGCACACACCTGTAGTCCCGGCTACTCGGGAGTCTGAGGCAGGAGAATCACTTGAATCCGGGAGGCGGAGGTTGCAGTAAGCCGAGATCACACCACCGCACTTCAGCCTAGGAAACAGAGCAAGACTCTGTCCACCACCTGCCCGCCCCACCCCTTCCCCGTCCCCCCAAAAAAACAGGCCTAAAAAGAGCAACAAACATAATACAACATCTTATTTCTAAGGCAATGATATTACTGAGAGAGAACTTAGACTTAACTTTAATTCAGCTCAACTCAAGCAAAAACGCCTTCTGTGTCCTAAGTACTCTAAAGCCTAGAGACACCAAGATGAGGAGTAAATACAGCCCTTGCCTTGGGGAACACACTGGACTTCCCACTGGGGAAGAAGTAGGCAAACTTTTATTATATGATGATGCATAGGATTAGAACTGAAGTGTGCACTAAGTGTAGAAAATGCCTGGAAACACTATAATAAAGGTGGCCAATAATTCTGCCCCAAGGATGAGGGGTAGCATCTGAGCTGGGTCTTATAGAATGAACTAGGTAGGAAAAGGGGATGACAGTAACAAACATTCCAGGCTAAATGAGTATTTTAATCTTAAATATCATCATTACTTATCCTTCTGATGTCTCTAGAAAAAGGAAAACTCTTGTTTCGGGTTGTTCAATAGCCACAAATGTAAAAACCACGATGCCCACAGCTTTTTCGAGCTTACAATACCGCCCTTTTAAAAAAGAAAAGGACTTAGTAATCTATTCAGCTAAACAACCAGTAGGAAACAATGAAAGATTTTAAATGCTGTCACTACAAACAGCAGCAAAACAGAGGGGAAAAGTCCAATAAAATAAAGAGAATGTTAAATGATTCCATATATAGAAAAAGATCTGAAAAGCACTTATTCAATTAAAATGCCATTCTTAAATAGCCATTAGTTAGAAAGGATCTTCAGTCCCGGACAGGATAAACTATGAGAAAATCAAGTAAGTGCATGGGATTCTTTATTCCCTGGCTATCCTGAACACCTTAAGATCAAAACTGGCTGTCACTTCTGAAATATGACCTCTTCCTTCCTCTAGACATTTGATCTCCTTGGTCTGTGGCCCGCGATATTCTAAAAAGTATGATAATCTCAAGTGCAAAGGCTATAGCTACTTTACTCCCCAAAAAAAGTTTTAAATTTGCCTTCTGACGTGGACTTTGGATAAACAGTAATCCAAACTGCATGGCTTCATTAAAGAATCTAGGCGCAGGTTAGCCTTTATAGTTGAAGAAACTAGGGTGTAGAAAAGTTTGTTGTCAGATGAGTTGGAGACGATCTTAAGTCCCATCCAGCTCTAACAGTCTAAGCTTTTAGAATCCAAGAAGTTGACTCTTTTGACAACCTAAGAATTTTGAAATCTGCTTTACTTCAGGCTGTACTGAAGCCTTACCCAAATTTGGGGGAGTGAAAGGAGAGAAGGAGAGAAAGCCAGGCAAATGGTCAAATCAGAGAAGAGAATGACAGAAGACTGGCCAAAATTAGCCTATCTTCAACAACTCTATCCCAAGATCATCACGAACTTTATCTGGGCCAAGGAGTTTATTCTCCATTCTGAAAAAGAGGAAATAAAACATAATAGCAAGAAAATACAGACAGAGCCCGGGAAAAAAATAAGTTATCCTTCACTGCTCTGGCAAAGCAACTAGTAGGCTTTCCTAAGAAAGCAGTGGGGCCTGCCCAAATGTGTTCTGGAGGTCACAGAACTGCCCTGTGTCAGTGTCTCGACTCTAGGCTGTGACCCCGAACGAGTTACTAATAACCTCTCACTCCTTTCTCCTCACCTGAAAAAGAGGATCCCACACGTGTCCTGTAAGGTTGTTGTGGGGATTGGGAATAATATATTAAAGGGCCTGTTCTTAAAAGCCATTCTATAAGTGGTACCACGCTGTGATCTGAAAAGCTCATCTGAACCTTTTATGCTTTTCAATTCATATCATGTAATCCTTCTGTCTAGACTGCACATAAGAATTACAAGAAAGTCTGAAAAGCTCTGGCTCCTCCCTTAAAGAACTCTATCCTCTCACTCAGAGAGTGAAAGAATCTCTGAGTGATATGGGGAAAGGATTGGCAAGCCAAAAGGGGCAGGTGCCACCCAGCCCCATCTTACAAGAAACTGGACTGTCAGCGCTCTGAGGGCAGGGACTGCTCCGTTAAAACCAGATTGCACACACATTTTCCTAAAGCAAGCTAATTGTAGACTTAAGCCTCTCCGAACAGCTTACATGACACCAAACATGGACCCACAATACATTTTGTGTCGCACAACATCAAGTCACACAAAAATCTCAAAATTATACATTACATTTTAATTATGCTGCGGTATTAAAGCCAAAGACAAAGGCTTTAAACCGAGTGCCTATGAGGTAACCATAGTGAAGTCACACCTTTAATAATAAGGAACCAAGAATACACGAGATGGCAACAGGGAGTGAGTGTCCAGCAGAGCCGTCGACGGAACTAGCGCAACCGCTCCAGATCCGAATTCGAACCCAGAACTTCTGGCGAAGGCCACGTAAGAACCACTCCAAGGAGGAAGAGGCCTTTAAGGCCAGGCGCACCTTGCTGGAACTTTCTGCCGGGGGGACCCCCTCCCCTTGGCCTGGGCCCCAAGCCCCAAGGGCGGCCGCGCGACGCGGTGGGAGGGACGAGGGTCGCCAGCCCCCTCTGCTCCGCATTGGGGCAGGGGCTCGGCGCTGCCCTCGGAGAAAGGCCAGGCTCCCTCCAGTCAGGGAATAATGACAGCTCGCGCGCTCGCAGCCCGCCCCGCCCCGCCTCGCCAGGCCCGCAGGCTGCTCCTCCCGCCCGGCTGAGGGGTCCGGCCGCGCCCCCTCCTCTCCCCGCACTGGCCCGGGGCGCCCCCCGCCCACACCGCCAGCCTCACCGGGTCGGAGCTGGAGGCCGCCGTCGCGGCGGCTGCACCACAGCGCGCGCTCGCCCTGCTGCAGGATGTAGTGGTCCTTGGCTTGGAAGAGCTCCATGCCAGCCCCGCGCGCCCAGGGAGGCGGCGGCCCGCGGGCGGCGCACGGGGCTTCCTAGTCGGTCGCGGCCGCCAGAGCCCGCGCCTCGGGGAGCGGCCGGGTAGGAACCACGCCGAGGAGCAGCAGCCGAGGGAACGCCCCAGGGGACCCGACCGGTAGGAGGAGAACGCGCCCCGGCGGCAGCGGTGGCGGCCGTAGAGGCCTCTCCCCCGGCTCCTCCCCTTCCCCGGCTCCGCCCCGGGTCCGGCTCCACCCCCTCCGCTGGCTTCTCTCCCGGAGCCCCCGGCTCCGCCCCTCAGCCTCCTCCTCTTTTCAGTTCCCTCCCGCTTCCTGCCCTTTCCTCCGCCTTCTCCCGGGTGTCTCCTCCCAGCTCCTACCCACGGATCTTTCCTCCTCCCTCTCCTCCTTCCGCCCACCCCTCCCGCTCTTCCCCCAGGCCCCTCCCCCGGCGTGCCCGCCTTTTTGCTGTGGCCACCGGTGGCCTCCCGGGAGCTCGGCCGAGTCGTGCTGGGCTGGCCCCCTCCCTCCGCGCGGCCTTGGGAACGGGCGCCCACCGCTGGGGCCTCCCTTCCGTGCCGGCGGGCGCTCACGCTTCACCAGGCCCTCTAAAGCCAGGCCGAGTCCTACAATCCAGCCCCACACCCGCTCTCCCGGGGCGGCGCGGGGTACGTTCCCCGCGGGCCTGCGCTGCCTGCCCGTACCGAAACCAGGCAAGACCCCGGGGCCTGGCTACAGGGGTTCATCCCCAGCGAAGCGAAGGCGTCTTCTGTTTTCGTATTTCCTATTAGAAGTTTGACAACAGGAGGCATTCAATAAATGCACATCAACGAGGGAGAGCATGTAACAATAGAAAACACAAGCATTAGCAGCACAGGGCTAAAGAGCGAGGAGGAAAGGAGGAATGTACAGATGCTGCTGTTTTTCCCGAATTAAGCAGGGCGGGTTGCAGAAGACTTCACAAATGGAGCCAGTTAATGAAGCAAGCGGAAGGAATATCGTTTGGCCAGGATAAGATGAATGGAGAACCTCTCGGGGAAGGAGGAGTCTCCCCCCAAACATCCTTGAGCTCAGTCTGTCTTGAAAAACTAGTTGGTATCCTGAACAGAATGGGTCTGGGGAATGAGGCCCCCACTTCCGGGGCCAGTTGCAGGACTGTCTAGCTGTGTGATCTTGGGGAAGTCTCTTGGTCTCAGATGGTGGTTGAAGTAATGACCTTTTCTTACACTCCCAGTTCTATAAATCAGTGAGTCTTTCTACTCCTAACTCCTTATCTTCTCTAATGCCTGAATCGAAAATGAGAGAAAAAGACAAGAGGTAGGAGACGAGAAAAAGAAGGCAATACTTTTTTTTTTTTTTTTTTTTGAGTTTAGGAGCAGAGGTTTACAGGCAAAAGAAAGAGAAGGGAGAACAGCTCTCTCTCTTGCGAGAGAGAGGGGTGCCCGAATGGGACTTCTTAGAAGGCAATACTTTTAACCTTCTGCCCAAGTAAAAAGTGAGAGGGTACAAAAGCAGGAAGGAGTTCCACATGACTAATTATTGCAGCCCACAGTGTTGAATTTCCATAGCACAGAAAGTCCAATGATAAAGCGTCCTGGAATCTTTTCTAAGTACCATGCCTCTGTGCTGTCCAGACACCTCAACATAAAGGTCCAGGGAGGTGGTTACTCTATCAAATCTTCGTGATGTGATTTGGAGAAAGAAGGTAATGAAGCTATAAGAAGCTTTAGTGGAACCATCGGTTTCAGATTGATTGTTGAATTCAGCCATATGTTGACTTAGCAAAAATGAGAATGAGAAAATCCTATGAAGACGTTGTATCCTGCAAATTATTTCATTATTGTTTTATGAATTACATTGCCAGATGTGAAGAAAACAATGCTGTTCTGTTTTAAAACAATTAATTAGTTCATTGAAACTTTTCCTGATGTTTTAAATCAGTGGTTCCAACCCTGGCTGCCTGTTAGAATCACCTGGGGAATTTTTCAAACATATCAATGCTTGGACCTTAGACCAATTAAATCAGAATTTAATTGGGGTGGGGCTCTGGCATCGGTTTGTTTTTTCTAAGCTCCCCAGATGACTTTAATATGCAGTCAGGCTTGAACACCACTATTTTAAATGAAATTAATTAGTAAAATCTGCCTGACAGCAGCTTAGAAAAAACAGCAGTCAGTCATTAACTAATGCCATCATATGGGCTTGGTTACCTGTAAATCCAAAGTTAACAAGCAAAGTCTTTAGGAGAGAGGAAAACATGGAGGGGAGATGCTTCTGTAATCTATCTGACCCCAATGCACACTGCTGTCTCCCTCAGGCTCCAAACGCATGCTGTGGGGTAGGCACAGCTCTAGCCTGGCTGAACAAAATGAGTGAAAAGAGCACATGTTTTCTGTCCCTGGTAGATGTCACATCCCCAATCTACTGCCACAGTTGTCTTGCCTTGTTTCTGCTATGAACTTCCTGAACCTTGGCCCCTGCAGCCTCTCCACTCCCTGGCTGGCCTATCCTCGGCCTGTGGCTAACTTGCCAGCCTCATCACCCTCTTCTAGCTTCCTAATTCAAGGTCCTCCTGCCCCGATGCCACCCGGGTTTTAGGGGAAAGTTCACGTGATGCTGCTCTCCTTTTTTTTTTTTTTTTTTTTTGAGACGGAGTCTCGCTCTGTAGCCCGGGCTGGAGTGCAGTGGCCGGATCTCAGCTCACTGCAAGCTCCACCTCCCGGGTTTACGCCATTCTCCTGCCTCAGCCTCCCGAGTAGCTGGGACTACAGGCGCCCGCCACCTCACCCGGCTAGTTTTTTTGTATTTTTTAGTAGAGACAGGGTTTCACCGTGTTAGCCAGGATGATCTCGATCTCCTGACCTCGTGATCCGCCCGTCTCGGCCTCCCAAAGTGCTGGGATTACAGGCCTGAGCCACCGCGACCGGCCTGCTCTCCTTTTTAAACATGGATGACCATCATACATATTATATATCTTATTTTACATGTATGGCATATGTTTGCTAATTTAAGTATAATCACTAAGGAGTTTGTTTCTAGCCAGTTCTGTGTGATCTTGGTCAGTTCACTCAATCTCATTTGATCTCAGTGTCCTTATCTATGAAAAGAGATGATGAGTAAGTGTTCCCTTCCAGTGCTGAAATCAGTGTGAGGAAATGCATCCACGTGGTTAAACCTACACAAATAATGATGGTACATAAGCCAACTCTGATGACCGATTTAGCCCTTCAGTGTCAGGTTTATTATTTGTCTCTGAGATCTTTGGATTAGATTTTGGTGTCCTCTGGTGAGGTTTGACTTTAACGTCATCTCCTGTCTTCTGTTTACTTGTTCATAGTCTTGTTTGTTGTCTATGAGAACTTTCTTCAGTCTTGTCTATGAGAAATCTCCCAGAAAAAGAGATTTATATTTATATAAATATATTTCCACCCCCCCCCCCCCCCCCCCCCCCCCCAGGCCCCCCCCCCCCCCGCACCTCAGCAGTCTAGGTGGCTTAACTTTTTTTTTTTTTTGAGATGGAGTTTCACTCTTGTTGCCCAAGCTGGAGTGTAATGGCGCGATCTCGGCTCACTGCAACCTCCACCTCCCGGGTTCAGGTGATTCTCCTGCCTCAGCCTCCCGAGTAGCTGGGATTACAGGCATGAGCCACCATGCCCAGGTAATTTTTTTGTTTTTTTAGTAGAAACGGGGTTTCGCCATGTTAGCCAGGCTGGTCTTGAACTCCTGACCTCATGATCCACCCGCCTCAGCCTCCCAAAGTGCCGGGATTGCAGGTGTGACAGGTGGCTTAACTTTAGGGTTAAGGACCCCAAACACTCACAAGCTGTGATGGTGAATTTTATGTGTCAACATGACTAGGCTAAGAGCTGCCGAGAAAGCTGGTGAAACATTATTTTTGGGTATGTGTGTGTGAGGGTGTTTCTGGAAGAGATTAGCATTTGAGTTGGTAGACTTAGTAAAGAAGACTCCCCTCACTGATACGATGGTCATCTAATCCTTAAGGACAAGAATAGAACAAAAAGGTGGAAGAAGAACAAATGCGTTCCCTGTTGAACCGGGTCATTCATCTCCTCCTGCCTGCAGATATCGGAGCAGATATAGCTCGGGGCTCTCAGACTTAGATTGACCTCCCTGGTTCTTAGGCCTTTAGGTTTGGACTGGAACTATACCACAGGCTTTCCTGGTTCTCCAGCTTGCAGAAGGTAGACTGGGACTTCTCAACCTCCATAATCTCATGCGTCAATCGCTCATCATAAATTTTCTTCTACGTATGTATATATATTCTATTGTTTCTGTTTATCTGGAGAACCATGAGGGCAGAATGCAATGGACTGCTTTCCCAAAATTTCTATGTTGAAATTCTAACCTGCAAGGTGATAGTATTAGGAGACAGGGCCTTTGGAAAGTAATTAGCTCATTAGAGCACTTATAAGAGACCCCAGCAAGGTCCCTTGCCCCTTCCACCACATGAGGGCATCTCGAGGAAACAGATGTGCGTCTAAGAACCAGAGAGCAGGCCCTCACCAGACACTGAATCTACCAGTGCCTTGATCTTGAACTTCCCAGCCTTCAGAACTGTTGGGAGGAAAAAAAAAAAATCTGTTGTTTATAAGTCACCCAGTCTATGGTATTTTTTTTTTTTTTTTGAGCCCAAACAGACTAACACACAAGTCAATTTTTTATATTTGGCCAAACAGCCAATTTCTCATGGATTTATCAGCCAGCAAACTTATGCTACCTCCTCACATAACTTCATCAAGGATGGCTGGAAATTGTACTGTTGGAGCACTTTGACATATATAAAGTTATTCAGGCTGGGTGAGGTGGCTCACACCTTAATTCCAGCACTTTGGGAGGCCAAGGCAGGCGGATCACTTGAGGCCAGAGTTCAAGACCAGCCTGGCCAACATGGTGAAACCCTGTCTCTACTAAAAATACAAAAATTAGCCAGACGAGGTGGTGGGTGCCTGTAATCCCAGCTACTTGGGAAGCTGAGGCAGGAGAATCACTTGAACCTGGGAGGCGGAAGTTGCAGTGAGCCGAGGTGGCGCCACTGCACTCCAGCCTGGGTCACATAGCGAGACTGTCTCTAACATAAAATAAAATAAAATAGTTGTTCAGTTGAGAAGCACCATGGACCAAGAAAAACGAAAGTCCCTCATGAGGAGACTGTCATGTAGGCCTAAAAGAGGCCATTTTATTTAATGTAGAAGACCACCTTTTTTTCACTTCTATACTTTGGGGGTTAATAATTACTGGCTTTTTAATTGTATGGCCTGATGAAATTGTCAATAACCTATTCAAGAGGCTGAGGTGGGAGGATCACTTGAGCTCAAGAGTTCAAGGCTACAGTGAGCTATGATTGAGCCACTGCACTCTAGCCTGGGTAGGAGAGCGAGAAGTGAGACCCAGTCTCAAAAAAAAAAAAAAAAAAAAAATGGGGAACCGGGCATGGTGGCTCACGCCTGTAATCCCAGCACTTTGGGAGGCTGAGGCGGGCAGATCACCTGAGGTCATGAGTTCAAGACCAGCCTGGCCAACATGGTGAAACCCCGTCTCTACTAAAAATACCAAAAATTAGCCGTGTGTAGTGGCGGGCGCCTATAATCCCAGCTACTCAGGAAGCTGAGACAGGAGAATCACTTGAACCCGGGAGGCGGAGGTTGCAGTGAGCCAAGATCACGCCATTGTACTCCAGCCTGGGCAACAAAAGCGAAACTCTGTCTCAAAGGAAAAAAAAAAAAGAAAAGAAAAGAAAATTTAGGCCAGGTGTGGTAGCTCACACCTGTAATCCCTGTAATCCCAGCACTTTGGGAGGCTGAGGTGGGTGGATCACCTGAGGTCAGAAGTTTGACACCAGCCAGGGCATGGTGATGGGCGCCTGTAATCCCAGCTACTCTGGAGGCTGAGTCGGGAAAATCACTTGAACCCAGGAGGCAGAGGTTGCAGTGAGCTGAGATGGCACCATTGCACTCCAGCCTGGGTAACAAGAGCAAAACTCCATCTCAAAAAAAAAAAAAAAAATTGATTAAACCAGCCATAATTATTTGTGTGTATGTGTGTGTGCGTGTGCGACAGAAAGCATGTCTTTTCTGCATCTAATATTTCTCTTCTGTCCTTGCAGAGAAGATAATTAGCCTTGTTGAGTGATAATTTCATAGTCGTCTAGAACCAGCTGTCTCTCACTTCCTTTCTGTTATGCATCTACTCTTCAATTAAAAAAAAAAGATAGCTTTAAAAAATTAGTTTGCTCTAGGCCGGGCGCGGTGGCTCAAGCCTGTAATCCCAGCACTTTGGGAGGCCGAGGCGGGCGGATCACGAGGTCAGGAGATCGAGACCATCCTGGCTAACATGGTGAAACCCCGTCTCTACTAAAAAATACAAAAAACTAGCCGGGCGAGGTGGCGGGCGCCTGTAGTCCCAGCTACTCGGGAGGCTGAGGCAGGAGAATGGCGTGAACCCGGAAGGCGGAGCTTGCAGTGAGCTGAGATCCGGCCACTGCACTCCAGCCCGGGCGACAGAGCGAGACTCTGTCTGTAAAAAAAAAAAAAAAAAAAAATTAGTTTGCTCTAAATAAGCTAATTTGGAAAAAATGTCCAAGATGCACTGTTGAATAGAAAAAGTCCGAGTTAGGCCAGGCATGGTGGCTCACGCCTGTAATCCCAGCACTTTGGGAGGCTGAGGAGGTGGATCACTTGAGACCAGGAATTTGAGACCAGCCTGGCCAACATGGTGAAACCCTGTTTCTACTAAAAATACAAAAATTAGCTGGACATGGTGGCATGAACCTGTACTCCCAGCTAATCAGGAGGTTGAAGGAGGGAGAATCGCTTGAACCTGGGAGGCAGAGGTTGCAGTGAGCTGAGATCGCACCATTGCACTCCAGCCTGGGTGACAGAGTGAGACCCTGTCTCAAAAAAAAAAAAAAAAAAAAGGAAGAAAGAAAAGAAAAAGTCCAAATTGCAGAACAGAATGTTCTAGTATCCCATTTGAGTTTTTAAAATGAGGGAATGAAAGAGAGATTATATTTTTATAAGTCCAGAACATTTCTGAAACAAAACACAAAATCTAGCTCCCTTTGAGGGATGGAAATGGGGGTGGTGAGTGGAGGGGCTGTGAAAGCAAATGAGGAACGTAGGAAGGAGGGTGGAGATGCTTTTCACTTTATATTCCTGTGCACTTTTTTTTTAATTTTTGTGGATATATAGTAGATGTGTATATTTATGGGATACATGAGATGTCTTGATACAGCTGTATGCTCTTGATTTTTTAAAAAACCATGTGCTCTTAATGTTTTACACCTTAAAAAACTAATTATGTGCGTGTATATATACACATATATATACGTATATATATGTGTGTGTATATACATACACAAATCATTCCTCTACCACACATCGAAACATATTTTTAGGCAATGTATTACCTAAGAATCTAAAGTCTTTTGCCTCTGGCCGGGCACAGTGGCTCACACCTGTAATCCCAGCACTTTGGGAGACCGAGGCAGGTGGATCATCTGAGGTCAGGAGTTTGAGACCAGCCTGGCCAACGTGGAGAAATCCCATCTCTACTAAAAATTAAAAAAAATTGCTGAGCGTGGTGGAGCGCACCTGTAACCCAGCTATTCAGGAGGCTGAGGCAGGAGAATTGCTTGAACCCAGGAGGCAGAGGTTGCAGTGAGTCAACATCATGCCATTGCACTCCAGCCTAAGTGACAAGAGAGAAACTCTGTCTTTAAAAAAAATGCATTGTTAGATAATCATGTTAGAGATTTTTCAAATCATGCTCTGCACTGCGCAGAAACACAACAGGGGGATGTTACTCTGGTAGAAAGTTGGTACATCCTAAAAGCTGCCCAGTGGATTTTGAACCTATCGTTACTTCTCCTGGTTAAAGAAAATAATATCCTACAGTGTTTCACCATTTCATAAGAGTTGCACTTAGTGACAAGGAAACATGGGGTTTTGGTTTTCCTAATAGTGCTGTTCTTTCCCTTCAATTTTACAGCAATCCTTCAACGAGACTGAGAAGTACAGTGAGGGGATGTGTGTTGCAGGTGGGGGTGTTTGGACAGCTTCTGACTACAGAAGCAAAGGCATGGGGGTATAGAGGCGGGGGCGGCGGGGGGAGCGAACGAAGCATGAAATGTGATTTACAAGTTTCCAAGATGGTGATTTTAACTATGATGGGTAACCAGAGACCAGCTGCAAAAATGTGGCAAATATATTTTGAAAATTTGGCCCTCACTCTAATTTCAGGATTAGAGTGCTGTTGCTGCTTCTGAAACCCTGCAAGATATTCACATTTCAGTTACTCCCAAGTGGCACATCATTTCTCATGGCTTATCTCATTGCTGTTCTCTGAGTTAATCGAGTGGGGATTCTAACTTGTAGGTACGATGCTTATAAAGCTACAATCCATGGGATTCAGTCCAGGCAACATTGAGGTTAAAAAAAAAATTCATTCTATACAATTAAAAACAATTTGAGAAAACTCAAATCCTTTGTGTGTATTTTTCAAATATTCTAAAGCCCTGTATAATTTCTTTTACATCTTTTTTTTTCTTCTCACCATTGTCCTCATCTAGCACAAATATTCCCATATCTCTCCTCTCAAAATTCAAGAAAGCTTTCTCCCTCCAGCACCTTTTTCGGTTCTTTGTTGTGAAATCTGACCAAACCACTTAGGGCTATTTCCCCTGGCAAGGCCTGGCCTTCTCTAGAGGGTGATGGGGGGTGTGGGGGGGTGCGCAGGGGGGAGAAAAAAGCACAAAGCTAAGCCAGAAAACTCTCTAGCTGCGGCTGGGGCAGGGGGAAGAGGAAAGGTTAGAAATGCTCAAACATTAACAAGTCTAGCCCATCACCTCAGCATAAACATATTTCCCCTTTGGGATTCAGTAACAAGTGTTTTCATTTTGAATGGGAACAAAATGTGTCCTATAAACAATTTGATGCAGGTTCCGTACATTCAAAGGCTGCCGACTGGTCTCTGGACTTTTCTTCCCTTGTGATTTCCTAATTAGAACTAGACAGCCTGGTTCAGAGGAGGACAGCAAGTTTGCAGGGCTGCTGCCTGCCTGCGGAGAGGCACAAGCACTGGATCTGAAGTGATTCCCCAGAGCCTCCCCCCTGCGACCCGCATTTGCTCCTATTTGGAGCGAATTACTGATTCTTCTGCCTGTGGAGCCTGGAACTGAGAAATCCAAGGGAAGAAATGAGTGCCAAGGGGCAGCTGCAGTGGCCTCTGCTCTCTTGTTCTCCCCCACCCACCCCCGGCCCTGGGAAGCAGAACAGCCTGCCAATTGTATATACCCCCCAGTCAACACTGGCAAGTGTCACTGGGGTCCCAGCCCACCTCACCTATTCACCAGCCAGATGTGCTAAGGCCAATCTCGCAGCTGTCCTAGATCAGTTTCCCCCTAGGCAAAATGGAGATAAGATATAAAATTTTCTTCACAAGGTTGTCATCAGAACTAAATGAAGTCAACTCTTTGAAAGGGTATCTTAAACACTAAAGAGTTATCAGAACGTTATTTTGCATATATTTTTTAAAAATCTATTTTATGGCTGGGCGCGGTGGCTTAGGCCTGTAATCCCAGCACTTTGGGAGGCTGACGCGGATGGATCGCTTGAGTCCAGGAGTTGAAGACAAGCCTGGGCAACATGGCAAGACCCCATCTCTACAAAAAATGTGAAAAAGTTAGCTGGGAGTGGTGGTGCGCACCTGTAGTCCCAGCTACCCAAGAGGCTGAGGTGGGAAGATCACTTGAGCTCAGGAGGCAGAGGTTGCAGTGAGCCATGATCATGCCATCGCACTCCAGCCTAGCTGACTGAGCGAGACCTGTCTCAAAAAAAAAATCTATTTTATGTGTAAAGTTTTCCCTTCTACACTCATTATTTGACAAATTCCTAACATATATATAATACATATATTTTAATATATAGTAACATATATATGTAAAGCTAAACACATTTTAATTTTATATATGTAAGTGATTTACGTTTTTAGCTCAATTCACATCACCAGAATATAGAAGTAGTGGACATTAATTGTGTAACTATAAGTTGGATGTTGGCCTTGATTCCCAGCCAGAGACAGAGGATTTGTCCTGAGGCAAAAGAAACTTAATCTTCAAGACTCCTTGATTTCACCCTAATTCTGTATTCACTATTTTGTATTCTCCTTTCTAAAGAGGACCCTCCTTATTGGAAGAAGCTTCAGGCATCACAGTTCTTGCCCCATCGCTAGCAGCAAAGAACCTTCTGTGCTTCTACATCCCAGGAGGATCTGTGCCTGTTCGTTGTCTTCTCTTGGCTTGTCTCCCCTCTGTGATCATTGTGTCGTGTCCTTTTAGCCACTCCTCCTCTTCTGAGCTCAGATACACTTTCTGCTCCCTCCAGCTCTCTAATCCACTAACAATTATGGAGCTGGTTGAGCACACACACACACATACACACATTTGTTTTAGAGATAAATTTAGAGATGGGAAACTATGTTTAAAGATGGCACCATTCATCCCAATGACTCAGACAGAGCTATTCCCAGTTCATGTGGAGCCCTTATATTGAAAATAGAGCTAGGAAGCATCTTTGATTCAGTAATGCCAGGGTATAGATTTTCCAGGAGTAAATTCAAAAGTACTATTAATAGGCAGAGAGTGTTTTCATCGTGTGATGCTAGACTGGGTGGTTTCAGGAAAAAATGTAATACTCAGTGGCAAGGCCTGCTTGTTCTTAGGGGATTCAGCACCAACCTGGCCACAGCCACTGCTGGTTAAGGCACTGCCTGGAAGCAGCAAGGAATCACAGTCCTCCACCAATTCATAGGAATCCAAGCCCACTGCCCCCCAACTCCAGAGCCATCAGAGCTGCAGTGGTAGGGATTATGGGATACTTGGGGAGGTAGAAGGCAGGTTCCAGGCTGTGAGAAGGGTTGGAATTTCCAAGGTAGGGGTTAGGACATTTCATACTGGGAGGGGAATTAAAGGAGAGCAGGAGACAATCCAAAATTAGGGGGAAACCAGGCGCGGTGGCTCATGCCTGTAATCCCAGCACTTTAGGAGGCTGACGTAGGCGGATCACTTGAGGCCAGGAGTTGGAGGCCAGCCTGGCCAACATGGTGAAACCCCGTCTCTACTAAAAATACAAAAATTAGCCAGGCGTGATGGTGCATGCCTATAACCCCAGCTACTTGGGAGGCTGAGACACGAGAATCACTTGAACCCTGGAGGTGGAGGTTGTAGTGAACTGAGATTACACCACTATACTCCAGCCTGGGCGACAGAGCAAGACTCTGTCTCAAAAAAAAAAAAAAAAAAAAAAAAAAATTGGAGGAAATACACAGTATCCATTCAAAATATTCTCTTTTTTTGTTGTTTTTGTTTGTTTGTTTTGTTTTTTGTTTTTTGAGACAGAGTCTTGCTCTATCGCCCAGGCTGGAGTGCAGTGGTGCCATCTCAGCTCACTACAACCTCTGCCTCCTGGGTTCAAATGATTCTTATGCCTCAGCTTCCTGAGTAGCTGAGACTACAGGTGTCTCCCACCATGCCTGGCTAATTTTTGTATTTTTAGTAGAGATAGGGTTTCACCATATTGGTCAGGCTGGTCTCAAACTCGTGACCTTGTGATCCACTCACCTCGGCCTCCCAAAGTGTTGGGATTACAGGCCTGAGCCACCCGTGCCTGGGCCAGAATATTCTCTTAATATATATAATTCTGTTACTATTGTATATATGTGTGTGTGTGTGTATATATATGTCTATATATATGTGTGTGTATATATGTGTGTATATATATGTATATGGCCAAAATGGTGAAACCCCATCTCTACTAAAAATACACAAATGTAGCCAGGTGTGGTGATGGGTGCCTATGATCCCAGCTACTCAGGAGGCTGAGGTAGGAGAATTGCTTGAACCCAGGAGTCAGGGGTTGCAGCAGTGAGCCGAGATCGCACCACTGCGCTCAAGACTGGGCAACAAGAGCAAGACTCTGTCTAAAAAAAAAAAAAAAAAAAAGGAGGCAGAGGGAGATTTTACACACAGGGGAGAAAGTGAGTGTAGGAAGACAAAGCCAAGAGATATTTGAAGGTGCTGTTCTTTAAGATGGGCAAACTGGGCTGGGCGCAGTGGCTCACGCCTGTAATCCCAACACTTTGGGAGGCCAAGGTGGGCGTGTCACAAGGTCAGGAGTTCAAGACCAGTCTGGCCAACATGGTGAAACCCCATCTCAACTAAAAATACAAAAAATTAGCCGGGTGTGGTGGCATGCACCTGTAGTCCCTGCTACTCAGGAGGCTGAGGCAGGAGAATCACTTGAACCCGGGAGGCGGAGGTTGCAGTGAACTGAGATCGTGCCACTACACTTCAGCCTGGGCAACAGAGTGAGACTCTGTCTCAAAAAAAAAAAAAAAAAAAAAAGATGGGCAAGCCAAGAAATGCCAGCCCCCACTGGATGCTGGAAGAGACAAGAAACTGATTCTCCCCTAGAGCCTCTGAAGGGAGAAAGGCACTGCCAACACCTTGATTTTGGCCCAGTGAGACTGATTTTGGACTTTTGTGCTACAGAACTTTAAAAGCATAAAAGTGTGTTGTTTTAAGCCACCAAGTTTGTCCTAATTTGTTGTGGCAGCCACAGGAAACAAATACAACCTCTTTCAGAATCCCATGCATTTGGTCTGACAAAGATGGGCAGCCCTGGTGTCTCATCATCAGATGCAGTGATGATTCCTGGGGGGTTCCTAGTGGAGAGGGTGTGTTAGTCCGTTTTCACACTGCTGATAAAGGCATACCTGAGACTGGGCAATTTATAAAAGAAAGAAGTTTAATGGACCTACAGTTCCACATGGATGGGGAAGCCTCACAATCATGGTGGAAGGCAAGGAGGGGCAAAGTCACATCTTACATGGATGGCAGCAGGCAAAGAAAGAGTTTGTGCAGGGAAACTCTCCCTTATAATAACCATTAGATCTCGTGAGACTTACTCACTATCACAAGAACAGCACAGGAAAGACCTGCCCCCAGTATTCAATTACCTCCCACCAGGTCCCTTCCACAACACGTGGGAATTCAAGATGAGATTTGGATGAGGACACAGCCAAAGCATGTCAGAGGGCCTGCTGGGCCAGTGCCCCCTCCTAACCTGTAGAGGTCTATATGAGTTTCCTAGAGCTGCCATACAATTGACCACAAACTTGGTGGCTTAAAACAACAGAAATTGATTCTCTCACTGTTCTGGAGGCCAAGTCCAAAGTCATGGTGTTGGCAGGGTCAATTCCTCATGGAGACCCTGTGAGCGAATCCGTTCCATGCCTCTCTCCTACCTTCTGGTGGCTCCCGCAACCCTTGGTGTGCCTTGGCTTAGAGCACATCACTCCAATCTCTGACTCCACCCTCATATGAATCTTCACTTGGCCTTCTTCCATGGGTTTCTATTTATTTGTGTGTGTGTGTGTGTGTGTGTGTGTGTGTGATTTTCTTTCTTTTTTTTTTTTTTCTTTTTTTTTGAGACAAGGTCTCACTTTGTTGCCCTGGCTGGAGTTCAATAGCATGATCATGGCTCACTGCAACCTCAACCTTCTGGGTTCAGGTGATCCTCTCACCTCAGCCTCCCGAGTAGCTGGGACTACAGGGATGTACCACCATGCCTAATTTTTGTATACTTTATAGAGACCAGATCTTGCCATATGGTCTAGGCTGGTCTCAAACTCCTGGGCTCAAGCAATCCAGCCACCTCAGCCTCCCAAAGTGCTGGGATTACAGGCATTAGGTATCACGCCCAGCCTAACATATACTTTTTTTTTTTTTCCATACAGACAGGGTCTTGCTATGTTGCCCAGGCTGGTCTTGAACTACTGGCCTCAAGTGATCCTCCTGCCTCTGCCTCCCATAGTGTTGGGATTATAGGCTTGTGCCACCACGCCAGGCCTCCCTGTGTTTCTGGGTGTCTTCCCCTTTTCTGTCTCTTGAAAGGACACTGGTCATTGGATTTAGGGCCCATCCTAATCCAGGGTGATCTTATCCCAGGATCCTTAAATTAATTGCATCTTCAAAAACTCTACTTCCAAATAAGGTCACATTCACAAATACTGACAATTACGACTTGGACATATCTTTTGGGAAGACACTCATTACAGGGGCTAATACCCTCCCCTCCCACTCAGTGGGGGAAGGATAGAGAATCCAGCAGTCACCTACCCAGCCTAATGAAGACTTGGCAAGTTGCAGCAACTTGCCCACAGTCAGGCAACAAATTTCTGACACCAGGCCTCATAGAAACCAACCTCAGAATCTCTAACCCAGCATGATTTCCACTGCACCACCCAGCCTCTCATGTAACTCCCTACCTGGGAACAATGCTATTCTATTCAAAATCAGCTTCAGACCCGGTGAAGTGGCTCAGGCCTATAATCCCAGTGCTTTGGGAGGCTGAGGCGGGAAGCTTGCTTGAACCCAGGAATTCAAGACTATAGCCACCTATGATAGTGCCACTGCAGTCCAGCCTGGGCAACAGAGGGAGACCCTGCCTCAAAACAAACAAACAAATAAAATCAGCTTCAAATATCTAAATTGCCAGTCTTCATACAATCCCTTTTGGCAGAAAAGACAAGCCTACCATACACTAAACATGGGCGTCATACTTCCATACTTCAAGTTGATGTCTGAAAAATGTAAGAAAGCCTTATGATTCCAATACTTATCTTCCTGTTCTTGTTGCTAAATGATGATTTTTTTTTCTCATAAATGGAATAATTTCTCAAAAGCTAGCTGCCTTTATGCCCCTAAGCAGCTATCCTGATGTTTCAGAATGTAGAAGATTCTTTGCACTGAAGGAAAAATAATCACCTCCCAGTTTGTGATGAGTTCTCTGGCTCTAAAGCCCTTTGTACGTGTTACTTGTGCAGATGAATACCCTCAAGAGATCTCCTCAGGGGATTTCGGTCAGTAGTTTCCATTTGTCATGCAGTATGTTTGAAAGGGAAGGAAACTATTTCTGTGGGTATATGCTAGATAATTCACACCACTTGTTTTTCTTTCTGTTTTGTTTTTTGTTTTGTTTTGTTTTGGAGGCAGAGTCTCACACTGTTGCCCAGGCTGGAGTGCACTGGTATGATCTTGACTCACTGCAACCTCCACCTCCCGGGGTCAAGTGATTCTCCTGCCTCAGCCTCCCAAGTAGCTGGGATTACAGGCACACGCCACCACACCCTGCTAATTTTTTTTGTTTTGTTTTTTTGTATTTTTAGTAGAGATGGGGTTTTGCCATGTTGGCCAGGCTGGTCTCGAACTCATAAGCTCAGGCAATCTGCCTGCCTCAGCCTCCCAAAGTGCTGGAATTACAAGTGTGAGCCACTGCACCCAGCTGACACTGTACCACTTGTATAATCCTAACACAGGTTTGAAATCTCTTCTTTGGACCTGCAGCTACTGTATGAAATTCACAAGCACTTGTCAAGTACTGTGCCTGTCCCTGCACTGCTCCCTGTATCAGCTCTCTAGGGCTGCCATCACCAGGTGCCACAAACTGGGTGGCTGAAAACAATGGAAATCTATTATCTCACAATTCTGGAGGCTAGAGGTCTGAAATCAAGGCATTGGCAGGGCCATGTGCTCTCTGAAGGCAGTGGGGGAGGATCCTTCCTTGCCTCTTCCTAGTTTCTCATGGCTTCTGGCAATCCTTGGCGTTCCTTGGCATGTGGCTGCATCACTCCAATGTCTGCCTCCACTGTCACATGGCATTTTCCTCCTGTCTGTCTGCATGTGTCTCTCTCAGCTCCATTCTTTTTTTTTTCTAAGAGATGGGGTCTCACTCTGTTTCCCAGGCTGGAGTGCAGTGGTGTCATCACAGCTTACTGCGGCCTCAACCTCCTGGGCTCAAGAAATCTTCCCACTTCAGCCTCCCAAATAGCTAGGACCACAGGCATACGCCATCATGCCTGGCTTATTTATTTTTTTGGAAAGGTAGGGCCTCCCTATGTTGCCCAGACTAGTCTCGAATTCCTGGGCTCGAGTGATCCTCTAGCCTTGGCCTCCCAAAGTGCTGAGATTACAGGTGTGAGCTACCGCACCCACCCAGTTCTCCTCTTCTTATAAGGGCGCCAGTCAAATTGGATGTAGGGCCCACCCACTCCCCTAATCCAGTAGGACCTCATTTTAATGACTAATTACATCTGCCAAAAGCCCTATCTCCAAATAAGGTCACATTCACAGGTTGCTGGTAGACAGGAATTTGGGGAGAACACTAACCCAGTAAACGTGCCCAAGGGGGATTGTACCTTTTTTTGAATGGCTTCTACTGCTCCCTTTAATATACCAATTCCTATGTCACTGATATGGTGTGGCTGTGTCCCCAATCTCATCTTGAATTGTAGCTCCCATCATTCCCATGTGTTGCGGGAGGAACCCAGTGGGAGATAGCTGAATCATGGGGGCGGTTTCCCCCATACTGTTCTCATGCTAGTGAATGAGTTTCACGAGATCTGATGGTTTTATAAGCAGTTTTCCCTTTCACTTGGCTCTCATTCTCTCTTGCCTGCCACCATGTAAAACGTGCCTTTCACCTTGCACCATGATAGTGAGCCCCACCCCAGCCACGAGGAACTGTGAGTCCATTAAACCTCTTTTCTTTATAAATTACCCAGTCTCGGGTATGTCTTTATCAGCAGCATGAAAATGGACTAATATAGTCGCTCAGAAAGAAAAAGCCATAGAGAGAGTAATAGAAGCCTGTCTAAATTAATCATATTGTTTCCTTCTATTTTTAAAGAGCACAGATATATTTACTCTTAAGGAAAAGTAAAACATCAGCATGAGGGAATGAAGTATGACAGCAGCCAAACTGTTAAATAGTGACTATTTGCAGCCTCTCCCTCTGCCCCTACTACCTGAGTATGTTTTATTGTTATTCACACTTCCTCTCCCCTTCCCTGCTCTCAAGAAGACTCCAACTCTGCAGCCAACCTGTATCTGATGACTTGCTCAGAGCTCTCAAAGCTGTATGAAGCAGATGGCCAAATCGATGGCTTTGTCATTCATCCTCCTCCCCACCCCTCCCCTACACTTCAAGCTGAGCTCCAGAATGGGGAAGATCATGTGGCCAGGACCCAGCTGTCTTAGACTGCTCAAGCTGCAGTCTAACTGACAAAGTGTGACAGAGTGGCAGGCTTAGCCAAGAGAAATTTACATCCTCACACTTTTGGAGGCTAGAAGTCTGTATTAGTCCATTCTCACGCTGCTACAAGGACATACGTGAGACTGGATAATTTATAAAGGAAAGAAGTTTAATTGACTCACAGTTCTGCAGAGCTGGGAGGTTTCAAGAAAGTTATAATCGGCCGGGCGCGGTGGCTCAAGCCTGTAATCCCAGCACTTTGGGAGGCCGAGACGGGCGGATCACGCGGTCAGGAGATCAAGACCATCCTGGCTAACACGGTGAAACCCTGTCTCTACTGAAAATACAAAAAACTAGCCGGGCGAGGCGGCGGGCGCCTGTAGTCCCAGCTACTCGGGAGGCTGAGGCAGGAGAATGGCGTGAACCCGGGAGGCGGAGCTTGCAGTGAGCTGAGATCCGGCCACTGCACTCCAGCCTGGGGGACAGAGCAAGACTCCGTCTCAAAAAAAAAAAAGAAAAGAAAGTTATAATCATGGCGGAAGGGAAAGCAAACATGTCCTTCTTCACATGGCAGCAGCAAGGAGAAGCACAGAGTAAAGCAGGGAAAATTCCCTTATAAAAAAACTATTAGATCTCGTGAGAACTCACTTGCTCTCACAAGAACAGCATGGAGGTAACCACCCCCATGATTCAATTACCTCCCACTGGGGCCCTCCCACAACATATGGGGATTTTGGGAGCTACAGTTCAAGATGAGATTTCGGTGGGGACACAGGCAAACCATATCAAAGTCCAAGATCAAGGTGTTGGCAGGGTTGACTTCTTCTGCAGTCTGTCTCCTTCACTTACCATTGGCCTCTTCTTGCTGTGTCCTCACATAGTTGTCTCCAGGTTTATGTGTTGTGTGTGTCCTAATCTTCTCTTCATACAAGGACATCAGTCATATTGTATTAGGGCCCAACCTATTGACCTCATTTTACCTTAATCAGCTCTTTAAGAGCCCTGTCTTCAAACCCAGTCACAGTCTGAGGTACTTGGGGGTTTGGACTTCAACATGTAGATTTCAGGAAGGCACAGTTCAGCCCGTAACACCAGCCAAAGATCTTATCATCAGCTTACCTGCTCTTCCCTCCTCCCCCCATCATTCTCTACCTTAGGGCCTATCCAAATTGCCCTACAAAATGTGGAGTCCCTTCCCAATGCACAATATGAAATATATGAAATAATATAGACATATAGAAACCAGATGCTTGCAACGACCTATTCATGACTGATATACTCTTGGTGAAATAATATAGACATATAGAAACCAGATGCTTGCAACAACCTCTTCATGACTGATATACTCTTAAGGTTCTTGGATAAATGGGAGTACCTATTAAAAATGATTCAGGCCAGACACAGTGGCTCACACCTATAATCCCATCACTTTGGGAAGCCAAGGTGGGAGGATTACTTGAACTCAGGAGTTCAAGACCAGCCTAGGCAACAAAGCGAGACCTTGTATCTACTAAATTTTTTAAAAAATCAGCCAGGTGTAGTGGCAAATGCCTGTAGTCCCAGCTACTTGGGAAGTTGAGGCTGGAGGGTCACTTGAAATCAAGGCTACAGTGAGCTATGATCGTGCCACTGAGCTCCAGCCAGGGCGACAGAGCAAGACCCAGTCTCAGTCAATCAATCAATAAGATCCTTTCAGAGACATCTTGAAACTATGTTTTAACTGAGAAAGTGGAAAAAAAAGTCAAGAAACTGACTTAGTTTCATTATTAGTCTAATCTAAAATAACATGTTTGCTGTGTGCTAAAAATAATACTCAGACTCTCTGACTGAGTAAGCACACTAAGAATAAACAGGTTTTTTTTTTTTTTTTTTAATCACAAAAACGTCAATCATAATCAACACCCAATGTGGGAAAGTATCTTCCCCTTAAAAATATTAAGAAAGTGGCTGGGTGCGGTGGCTTACGCCTATAGTCCCAGCACTTTGGGAGGCTGAGGTGGGCGGATCACAGGACTTCGAGACCAGCCTGGCCAACATGGTGAAACCCCATCTCTACTAAAAATACAAAAATTAGTTGGGTGGCAGGCACCTGTAATCCCAGCTGCTTGGGAGGCTGAGGCAGGAGAATCGCTTGAGCCCAGGAGGCAGAGGTTGCAGTGAGAGCCCAGGAGGCAGAGGTTGCAAGATTGCGCCATTGCACTCCAGCCTGGGCGACAGAGCAAGACTCTGTCTCACAAAAAAAAAAAAAAAAAAAAATTAAGAAGGTGAGCAATGAGCAACAAAAATGTCTAGATTTTACAGACAGAATAAGAGCCTGAAGGTTGTATGCACTGAAAAACAAAACCAAACAGCTATTCATATTTTCCTTAGGGTTTGAGGACAAAGATGCTCTAGAAGAAGGTTATAATGGAGCCAGAAAGGAAGCATACAAAAATATCCCTATTTTTTTTGTAAAGACAGGGTCTCACTATGTTGCCCAGGCTGGTCTTGAACTCGGGCCTCAAGTGATCCTTCTGCCTCAGCCTCCCAAAGTGCTGGAATTATAGGCATACGCCACCACCTGTGGCTGGGTTTCTCTTTCAGCTGGCAAAATAGAACCTTCCTTGGCGTTAGAAAGTAAGAGATCAGGGAGTTTCTCACTAATGATGGTGTAATTCAGCAAAGGATCCCTTTTCGGGTCTTCAGCTTAGTGTCAGTTCCTGGTTCTATCTGACTCATTGCAGTAGTGGGAGGTTTCAAAAACTTGAAGTCGGGAGGGTTTACATCAATTTCACATATTACAAACAACAACAACAGCTCACAGCACTAGCGAGGCATCCCATTTTACTTATCTTTACAACCTAACAAGAGCAGGAATACAGTCAACAGAAATATTCTTCTCTGCTACGAACAGATTGAAGTAAATACCTGAGTTCCTGATAAAATGGAAAATAACACCTTTCCATAGGTGTGGAATCACCAATGACATCAGAACAAAAATGATTGCTAGGTACCAAGGAGAAAATGTCGTGAGGACAAGATGTGAATAGCAAGTTCAGAAGAAGGGAAGGTCAGTGAAAAAAGAAAAATAAATAAATAAATAAAGCAGCCTCCTGGGCGACAGAGTGAGACTCAAAAAAAAAAAAAAGGAGATGAAGGAAGATTATCATGATGCTACCTCTAATTTTCTATAGCAGGCTCCATAGAGCTCAAAATACTTTAAAGACGTATTTTTATTCTGAAGTAGCAGGAAGGAAATATCAGCAGCGTTTACAGATGGTGAAACTGAAGCGTCACATCGTTGGGGGATGCCTAGTTCTCCCTGCAGCATCTAGTAGCTGCGCAGGACAGGGCCTGGAGAGTGAGTTTCTGTCTTTCCTAGGAGCTTACCAACTCAGTCATCAGAAGGTTTCCCCAATCCAAATATATTTTATTTTAATGTAAAAATTGAATATATTGGCTGGGCACAGGGGCTCATGCCTGTAATCCCAGCACTTTGGGTAGCAGAGGCGGGAAGATTACGAGGTCAGGAGATTGAGACCATCCTGGCTAACATGGTGAAACCCTGTCTCTACTAAAAATATAAAAAATAGCTGGGCGCTGTGGCGGGTGCCTATAGTCCCAGCTACTCAGGAGGCTGAGGCAGGAGAATGATGTGAACCCAAGAGGCGGAGCTTGCAGTGAGCCAAGATCGTACTAGCCTGGGCAACAGTGCGAGACTCTGTCTCAAAAAAACAAAACAAAACAAAATATGTTAATAATGATATTACAATTTCCATCAGAAATCTCAAGGCTATTGAGAACCAGGATTAGTCTACTGATTACAATAAGAGAAGGGGCTGGGCACAGTGGCTCATGCCTGTAATTCCAGCACTTTGGGAGGCTGAGGTGGGAGGATTGCTTGAGCCCAGGAGTTTGAGACCAGCTTCGGCAACATAGTGAGACCCCATCTGTATAAAACATAAGTGAATTAATAAATAAATAAAATAAGAGAGGGGACAAAGAGATGTGGTCATTTGATCAGTGTACTGGTTTTCTAGGGCTGCTGTAACAAATGACCATAAAGTGGGTTGCAGTAAACAACAGAAATGTATTTTCTCGCAATTCTGGAGGCTAGAAATCCAAAATCAAGGTGTTGGCTGGGCCAGGCTCCCTCTGAAGCCTCCAGGAGAGAATCCTTCCTTGCCTTTTCCAGCGTCTGGAGGCTGCCTGCAATTCTTGGTGTTCCTTGGCTTGAACATATATCACTCCAATTTCTGTCTCATTTGCCACACGGCACTCTCCCTGTGTGTCTATGTCTGTATCAGTGTTCAATTTTTTCTCTTCTTATAAAGGTACCAGTCATTGAACTAGTGTTCCAGTAAAACCTCATCTTAACATTTTTAGATCTACAAAGGATCTATTTCCAAGTAAAATCACATTCATAGGTACCAGGGATTAGGACTAGAGCAAATCTTTAAGGGGACATGATTCAATCAGCAACAATCAGTTTGAAAACAATATATTACTACCTAGTGGTAAATACACTTAAAACTACCAAAGGCCATGACTCTCCCCCCAAAAATGGAGATAGCATCATCTTTACTGTTGAAATAGCCCGGAATGTCTTTCTCAAAAGCTCTCTCTAGATGTTCTTCCTACCTCTAAGACTCATGATTCTATGACTTGAAACTTACCATCTCACAGACACTCTCTCTATATGCAGTTTTTCCATTACAACATTTTCACATCCCCATCCTTGAAGCTGGTAACAGCGTTTTGGGTTTTTTTTGGTTTTTTTTTCCAGAGGAAACTTGTCTTGAAGTGGAGTGTTTTGTTCTAAACAGTTCATGTATTCTTTTTTTTTTTTTTTTTTTTTTTGAGACGGAGTCTAGCTCTGTCGCCCAGGCTGGAGTGCAGTGGCCTGATCTCAGCTCACTGCAAGCTCCGCCTCCCGGGTTTACGCCATTCTCCTGGCTCAGCCTCCCGAGTAGCTGGGACTACAGGCGCCTGCCACCTCGCCCGGCTAGTTTTTTTGTATTTTTTAGTAGAGACGGGGTTTCACCGTGTTAACCAGGAAGGTCTCGATCTCCTGACCTTGTGATCCGCCCGTCTCGGCCTCCCAAAATGCAGTTCATGTATTCTTTAGAAGAAAAGGAGAGGGATGTTCACAGATGGAAAAACATATAGTAAGAATAATCAACATATTTGAGCTTCCATTCTGCTTAAGACTGTGGTAGACACCATCAGTCTGTTTAATACACATGACCGTTCCCATTTAGGGACGTGGAAAATGAGGGGCGGAGCACAAAAGGAACTTGCCAAGGTCTCACGGACCCTAAGAGGGTAAAGGGTAAGCTACAGACAGATGCACCCTACTTCTGACCCCAAGAGCAACAAAACTAGGACAGGTGAAAAGAGTAGAGAGGATGGGATGAGAAAGGCCAGGAACAGAAGCTTCCTTCTTTTCTTTTGTACCAAGCAGCTGTTTGTTCAGGAGCCACTGTTTCCCGTTTGTGCAGTGCTGCTTCTGCACCTCAGCAAATTTTTGACCTACCAACAGAACCAGAATAAGCCACTCACACAACACCCGACAACAGGGACCCATTGTCATGGAAGTCAGGTGGCTGAGAGCTAAGCATTATTCTCCTGATCTGTTTCTGTCATGGGCGTTGTTTGGAGGTTGGATGAAATCATGAAATGTAAGCATTCTTTCTAAGCCTGGAAGCAGCCCAATGAAATTCAATGATTTGTTCCTGACCCCAGCTACCTCCTTTTACCCCACAATATTCTTTCTCCACCTTCTCCTACAAAAGCATTTATTCACTCAATAACTGCTATGTGCTAGTTTTAACAATCTGACAACTCAAAGAGGTAGACATCAGCTCTCTTTTTTTTTTTTTTTTTTTGAGACGAAGTCTAACTCTGTCGCCCAGGCTGGAGTTGGAGTTGCAGTGGCTCAATCTTGGCTCACTGCAACCTCCGCCTCCCGGGTTCAAGCGATTCTTCTGCCTCAGCCTCCTGAGTAGCTGGGATTATAGGCATGCGCCACCACGTCCAGCTAATTTTTTATATTTTTAGTAGAGATGGGGTTTCACCATGTTGACCAGGCTGGTCTTGAACTCCTGACCTCGTGATTCACCCGCCTCAGCCTCCCAAAGTACTGGGATTACAGGCGTGAGCCACCGCGCCCGGCTTTTTTTTTTTTTTCTTTAGAATTGCGAAACCATAGAGAGACAAGTCAAAATAACTCCTGAAGATTGTCTCTTAATGCAAGAAAAATACAAATAACCAGATTTCTTCTTTCTCTTTGGACTTAAAAATGAAGTCTCATGTGATTTATCTTTGCAATTCCAAGAAAATATTCAATGTTTTATTTTCTCCTTTTTTTTTTTTTTTTACAATATTTTACTTTACTCTCTCGCTTTCTGCTGTTCTGAATTGTTTTTATCGCCTTCTTTGTTCTTAGAATTTTCCTTGGCCCCCATTTTTTCCCTCTTCTTCAGTTTCCTAATCATCCCAGCTATTTCACTCTCTCTTTCTTATGGTTCTCTCTAGAATCATAAAAGTGTAGAAATTTAATATGAAAAGGGACTTTCAGTTAGTTTAGCAGCACCATTTTACAGATGAAGAGCTAAGGTTTAGGGAATTTGTCCAAAGTATTCCAGTTAATTTGTGGGAGGACCTGGCACTGGAACCCAAATGTCCTGGTTACCTGAATACAGCTCCAATTCCTTCTTTATATCTAATGTCACATTCATATAAGATATCTTCATATCCCTGCCATACCTGCTGATCTCTTGTGCTGCATATTAATGTCAAATCGTAGGCTCCGGGCCATCAAGTATGGATTTATTTTTATTTTTGAGACAGGGTCTCTGTTGCCCAGGCTGGAGTGCAGTGGTGTGATCTCGGCTCACTGCAAGTATGGATTTAGTTATTCTGGTGCTTAAAACGTTTGAGGTGTCATTTTTCTGAGTAGATGGCAGATGATTTCATGAAATCTGTGAAATGTGGCTTCCTTATTTAATTTTATGAAAAAGAGAAATACAAAGAACAAAAGGGGAAATTTTGATACAGTATTACCAATAGTAAAAGTGGTAATTCTTGAGAAAGAAAGAGGAAGTGAAATTGTACAACTCAAAAATATGCTCATGGTATACTCATAAGATTTCAGTCAGTAGCATAATCTAATAATAAAACACTTGGGTCATAGGTCAAACAAGTAATTACAATCTGATGTTTTAACTAATTAGAGTGGAAGCAAATTTTATGCAATGTTGTGTCCCCACAATCCCAACAGTTCTTGATGCATCCCAAGTGCTCAGTGCACTTTGTCTAATAAATGTTGACTGACATAAATATGTGGTCTAGAGAAAGTTAAATTAGAAGATCAACTCAACTCTGGATTCAGGGTTCTTTTAATGCCAATATTCTAATTCTAATTTTGAAAAGCAGCACAAGAATATTACCAGTTAGAAAGAAAGATTCCAGCCAGGTGCGGTAGCTCATGCCTATTATCCCAGCACTTTGGGAGGCCCAGGCGGGTGGATCACCTGAGGTCAGGAGTTCAAGACCAGCCTGGCCAACATGGTGAAATCCTATCTGTACCAAAAATACAAAAATTAGCTGGGTGTTGTGGCATATGCCTGTAGTCCCAGCTACTCGGGAGGCTAAGGCAGGAGAATTGCTTGAGCCAGGGAGGTGGAGGTTGCAGTGAGCCATGATTGCGCCACTGCACTTCAGCCTGGGTGACAGAGAGAGACACTGTCTAAAAAAAAAAAAAAAAAAAAAAAGAGAGAGATTAACACAGTAAACATCATGTTATGGGTATTTTCCCATAATTTAAAAAAAAGAAAAAAGCAAGGTAGGGAAAATGTGTATAGTTTTGAGTAAGGAGGGAGATAAATCTAGGTATATTATTACTTATATATTATGAAGAAAAATAGATTTACATTTTAAATTGTTAACTTTAATGGAAAAGAGGGAACAGGGTAGAAAACACAGGGATATAAGCTAGACTTATTTGAATGTACCTTGCTTTGTAGATTAGATTTTGAAATTGTGTAGATATTTTATATAATTATAGAATAAAATAAACAGGCAATCTCAAAAAGAGAAGAAGAGGAGCTATATCTCCCCTATCTCTTTCTTTCTCTATTCCAGCAACCTTATAGACCACTATTCCAGATGATAGTGGTACAAGCTAGAAGGGGGCTGCCTGACCCCTATGGACTTCATGTGAGCCAAGAAATAAACTCGTGTTGAGTTAAGCCACTGAAACATTGCAGAAGCTAGGAGAGATTGGTTTTCATTGTTGTTGTTGTTTTGTTTTGTTTTGAGACAGGGTCTTGCTCTGTCGTCTAGGCTGGAGTGCAGAGGCACGATTGTGGCTCACTGCAAATTCGGCCTCCTGGCTCAAGCAATCCTCCCATCTCAGCTTCCCAAGTAGCTGGGACTAAAGGCACACGCCACCATGCTCAGCTAATTTTTGTACTTTTTGTAGAGATGGGGTTTCACCATGTTGCCCAGGCTGGTCTCAACTCCTGAGCTCAAGTGATCTGCCCACCTTGGCCTCCCAAAGGGCCAGGATTACAGGCACAAGCCACCACGCCTGGTCTAGGGTATATTATTTGGACCAAATACCAGGTAATGCAGGTGAAGCACTTGGCCCTGACTCATGCTAAGCAGTCAGTACAAATACAGCCAAGCCTCGGGTCAGCCCCAGAACCAAGAATGAGAACCACTCAGACGCTCTGTCAGAATCACATCTCTTCCCCTCTTGGAACATGTTTTTTTTTTTTCTCATGTAGAGATCAGATTTTTTCTCTGCTTCTCTCTTCACATGATAAACAGAAGGTAACTATCCCATAATCCATAAATTAACTTTTCCTCCACTCAAGAGGCCAGTAAGTTCAGGTATTGGCTGTCTCTCAGGCTAATTCCCTAAAGTCTCAATCCCCTCAAGAGAAAATATTACTACTTTAGCTTGGGTTAAGTGTGTGCTTGTGGCGCCATAATATGGTCACTGGAGGAGGATCTTGCCGCCCTCCAGCCCCGGCTGTGAGTGGGGTGGGCAGTCACCCAAAAGCAGTCACTGTCAGGCTCCACAGGCGCTCCCCTAAAATGACTCTGTTGGTTGGGATCTGGGTTCAGAGACCCCAAATAATAACGGTATCAACAGATAAAGCAGTTCTTGTTTCCTTTCTTGAACAGCTGTATGTAGGCAGCTTAGAGCTCGTGTGGTAGTTGCCGTGGGTTGAATAGGATCTCCCAAAAATTCATATCCACCCAGAATCTCAGAATGCAACTTTACTTGGGAACAGGGTCCCTACATATGTAATTAGTTAAGGATTTGGAGATGAACTCATCCTGAACTTAGGGTGGACCCTAAATCCAACGACTGGTGTCGTTATAAGGAAAGGAGAGGACGTAGAGGAACACACACAAAAAGGCCATGTGAAGATGGGAGCAGAGATTACAGTGATGCTGCCACAAGGCAAGGAACACCTGGGACCACCAGAAGCTGGAAGAGGCAGGAAGGATTCTTCCCTGGAGCCTTCAGAGGGAGCATGGCCCTGCTGACACCTTGATTTCAGACTTCCAACCTTCAGGACTATGAGAGAATAACTTTATATTGTTTCAAGCCACCTAGCTTGTGATCATTTGTTATGGTGACTGTAGAGCACTGATATAATGGTTTCGGAGGGCATCTGGGACCCGGGCTACTTCCAGCTTCCTTTCCACTAGCCCGACAAGGTGGCTCTCATCCTCATAACCCAAGATGGATCTCCAGGCTTCATATCCATCAAGCGTTGGGATGGGAAGGGGAAAGAAGGAGCTCACTCCCTCCCTTTGAGGACACAGCTTGAGTAGCACCCCACACTTCCACTTCCCTCCCACAGCCAAGCCCAGAGGCAAGGAAGGACGGGAAACACAGTCTACTTTTTAGAGACAGAGTCTTACTCTGAAGCCCAGGCTGGAGTGTAGTGGCAACATCATAGCCCACTGCAGCCTCAAACTCCTAGGCTCAAGCAGTCCTCCCACCTCAGCCTCCCGAGTAGCGGGCCTGGCTAATTTAAAAAATTGTTTGTAGAGATGGGGTTTCACTACATTGCCCAGGCTGGTCTTGAACTTCTGATCCTCCCACCTCAGCCTCCCAAATTGCTGGGATTATAGTCATGAGCCATTGCACGCTCAGCCAAACTGCTACTTTTTTAAAGCAGAGATTTGCCTTAGGATAGTTAATATGGTAGTGGAATATAAAATGTCCTTTTTCATAAAATGGAAATGTTAATTCTTATTTGATATGGTTGTTGGGAGGATGTAATGAGATAATAATGCCTGGCTCACAGAAGGCACTCAGTAAACAATAGTTATCGTTAAAGGTGGGGAAGGCTGGGGTACATCAATCAATTCATTCGTGTATCCAGCAAACGTTTGATGAGAGCACACACTCAGTGTTGGTATTAAGGGTCTAGGGAGTCACTCCCACTACCCCCACTCTAAGAGTCACACCAATAGAATATATGTCCAAGGATCTCTAGCCAAGCAGGAAACAGAAAACCAACCTTGACACAAAGCTCTAGTAAAAACTGGATTTGAACATGGCTTAAACCTAGACCTAAGGGAGACATAATCCTCCTTTTCCACTGAACTGAACAGAGGAAGACTCACAGCGCAGGAGTCACCGGACCTACCCATCCAGTCATAGTGGAGAAGTTGGAAGAAAGAGAATGATAGATCCTTGCTTCCCCTGCCACAGAGGTGGTCCTACCAAGGGGTGCTAACCCCACAGAAGCATTATATCTGAGCTCAGGCAAAGTAAGAAGGGTGGGACCTGCGGCCTGGCCTTTAAGACCAGTTACCCACCAATGAGATTGGCCCAATCAGACCTTCAACCTCTCCCCTGGGAGGAAGCAACTAAAGGAAAGGAGAAGGATGATGGAAGTGTTTCCTCAAAATGTTCTTCCAAATAGGAAGAGAAGCAGAAATCTTCTCCACATCCAGGGTCTAAAGAGGAACTAAACTTTTATCTGGTTCTCTTTAAGCTACCAGGTATTTGGAAGCTGGGGAGGGTGTTCATGGCTTGAAGAGAAGTATATACAAAGACATGGAACCACAAAAGATCATGGCAAGTCCAGAAAAGGGTCAGTAGTTTATTTTGTCTGAAGCATAGCCATTGTGTGGAGGAAACAACAGGAGAAGTGTCTAAGCAGCCAGGCAGGTGCAAGACGATTTGTCAAGACTGATTAATTTGAAGAAAGGTGGCTATCAGAAAGTAGTAGGAAACATCATATTTATCCATGAAATGCCAGGAGCATTCTCTTTAAGTCAAGGAACACAAGGATGTTTGTTATTCCTGATATTATTCAGCATTTTTGCTAGACATTGCAATAACACAATAAAAAGAATAAGAGAGGCTGGGCACAGTGACTCATGCCTGTAATCCCAGCACTTTGGGAGGCCATGGCAGGTAGATTACTTGAGGCCAGGAGTTCGAGACCAGCCTGGGCAACATGGTGAAACCCCGTCTCTACTAAAAATACAAAAATTAGCCAGTCATGGTGGTGAGCACCTGTAATCCCAGCTACTCGGGAGGCTGAAGCAGGAGATCACTTGAACCTGAGAGATAGAGGTTGCAGTGAGTTGAGACAGCACCACTGCACTCCAGCCTGGGCAACAGAGTGAGACTCTGTATTTAAAAAAAAGAAAGAAAAGAAAAAAATACGAGGCACAACATAGGATAAATTAATTTATAATTAATCATTATTATAGATACGATTGTCTACCTCTTGCCATCTTACAGAAACAGCTAGATTGGACCTTGTTTTAATCTACTAGGGTGACCATAACAAAATATCACAGACTGGGGGGTTTACACAACAGGAATTTATTTTCTCACAGTTCTGGAACCTGAAAGTCCAAGATCAAAGTTCAGCAGGTTTGGTTCCTCCTGAAGCCTCATTCCTTGGCTTGCAGACAGTCTTTTCTCTGTGTGGGGTACATTCCTGGTGTCCATTCTTCCAGTTGCATTAGCTTAGGACCCCATCCTTACGATCTCATTTAACTTTAATTACTTCTTTTTTAAAAAAGAGTACACCAGACTAGCCTGACCAACATGGAGAAACCTTGTCTCTACTAAAAACACAAAATTAGCCGGGCGTGGTGGCGCACGCCTGTAATCCCAGCTACTTGGGAGGCTGAGGCAGGAGAATCGCTTGAACCCGGGAGATGGAGATTTCAGTGAGCCTAGATCATGCCGCTGCACTCCAGCCTGGGCAAAAAGAGCGAAACTCCGTCTAAAAAAAAAAAATACGCTGGGCGCGGCGGCTCACTCCTGTAATCCCAGCACTTTGGGAGGCCGAGGAGAGCAGATTACGAGGTCAGGAGATCCAGATGAGGAACGGAGATAGAGACAGAGACACAAGTCAAGCAAGCATCTGAAACCTCTCTCCCCAGTCTTCCTACTTCTTGAAGACAGAGCAGGCTTTTTACTCAAACAGTAGTCTTCAGACACTGTTCTTTAGACTCACCTGGGGGAGCTTTAGAAATTTGTCAGTATCTGGGCCCCTCCTGTAGAGTTTGTATTTAACGGGTCTGGGGTAAATGTGGGCTTGTGTATTGTTTCTATTCACCTTTTTAAAGTGTACAATTGAGTAGTTTTTAGTATATTCACGAAGTTGGGCAACCATCACCACTATCTAATTCCAGAACATCTTCATCACCGCAAAAAGAAACCCATCAGATTCCTTCCCATTGCCCCCAACTCCCAGCTCCTGGCAACCACCAAGCTTCTTTATTTTCTTTCCTTTTCCCTTCCTTCCTTCCTTCCTTTCTTTTCTTTGCTTGACGGAGTTTCACTCTTGTTGCCTAGGCTGAAGTACAATGGCGCAATCTCGGCTCACTGCAACCTCCGCCTCCCGGGTTCAAGCAATTCTCCTGGCACAGCCTCATGAGTAGCTGGGATTACAGGCATGCGCCACCAGGCCCAGCTAATTTTTGTATTTTTAGTAGACGTGATTTCTCCATGTTGGTCAGGCTGGTCTCGATCTCCCGACCTTGGGTGATCACCCACCTCCACCTTCAAAGTACTGGGATTGCAGGTGTGAGCCACCGTGTCTGTCCGCTACTTTCTTTCTCTAGGGAGATGCTCCCGCTGGGCATTTCAGATGACTGGAATCATACAGTATGTGCTTTTTGTACCTGTCTTCCTTCATGGGTTTATGTATTTTTTTTAAATCTCACTGATTGTACAGCCAGAGTTAAGAACCATCCCTGCTAACAGAAGTCCCTTCGTGGAAACAATAAAACTTGCAAAGGCATCCCTCTGAACCTCACCTAGCCAGTCCACAGGAGAGTCCTCCCAGCTCCTGCAGAAAAAGCTGGGAAAGGGCTCTGATTGGCCCAGCTTGGGTCACATGCTCAACCCTTGACCAATCACAGTGTTTAAGAAATAATCACGTGATCCCTCCCTTGGGCTCTAGGCTAGGGAAAATGGGGGACTTGACAAAGGACTTTCAGTAGATCCAATTTAGAAACTTGTACAGGAAATTTACTTTATTTTTTTCAGGTCCCTTTTCTGGGCAGGCAACGCAGCTTAAACTACTAAGGCAAACCGATTAACCTTAAGATCTTCATGTTACATGTCTGATAAAATGATGCTGCAGAAAAAAGATACTCTACCAATTTATAGGAAATACAGAAGACTGGGGATCTTGTTAAATGATACCATGGGGATTCAACGGACAAAATTCAGACCGTGGGAAACTCTCTAGAAGAGACAATATATTTGTTTTTTGTTTGTTTGTTTGTTTGTTTTGTTTTAATTTCGATAAATAAACTGCAAGGAAAAGAAAAAGAGCTAGAAAGAGAAACTAAAATTGGAAGACATTTAAAGCCACAGCAACCAATCACAATCTATAGGTATTATTTAGATCCTAATTTTTCACAAGTGTATTACGTTTGTGAGATAATTAGAAACCTGAATATGAGATATTTAATGATTATATTAAGGAATTATTGTTCATTCTTTCAGATATGGTAATAGTATTTTTAAAATCTTTGTTTTTTGAGATAGGGTCTCTATCATCCAGGCCAGAGTGTAGTGGCTCAGTCTCAGCTCACTGCAACCTCCACTTCCCAGGCTCAAGTGATTCTTGTGCCTCAGTCTCCTAAGTAGCTGGGACTACAGGTGTATGCCACTGTGCCCAGCTAATTTTTTGTAGTTTTAGTAGAGATGGGGTTTTGCCATGTTGTCCTGGCTGGTCTTGAACTCCCGACCTCAGGCAATCTGCCTGCCTTGGCCTCCCAAAGTGCTAGGATTACAAGTGTGAGACACCTCACCTGGCCAAAATCTTAATCTTTTAGAAATCCGTACTGAAATATTTATGAATGAAATGATAGGCTGTATGGGATTTGGTTCAAAATATTATGTGAGAGGGAGTGGATTAGGATAGGGATGGAGCAGGCCTGGTTTGGGTTGACGGTTGTTGGGACTGGGAGGGTGGAAACACAGGAACATTATAATATTCTGTCCTCTTTAATGAATGTTCAACACTCCGCATAATAGTTCGGGTATGGTGGCTCAAGCCTGTAATCCCAGCAGTTGGGAGGCCGTGGTGGGGGAATGGTTTGAGCCCAGGAATTCAAGACCAGCCCAGGCAACATGGCAAAACCCCATCTATACAAAAACAAAAATTAGGCCAGGTATGGTGGCCCAGTTGCTTAGGAGGCTGAGGCGGGAGGATTGCTTGAGCTCAGAAGGTTCAGGCTGCAGTGAGCAGTGTTCACACTACTGTACTCCAGCCTGGGCAACAGAGTGAGACCCTGTCTCAAAAAAAAAAAAAAAAAAAAAAAAAAAAACCTCTGCACAATAAAAATGTTAAAAGTAACAAAAGAGGGCACGGTGGTTCATGCCTGTAATCCCAGAACTTTGGGAGGCCGAGGCAGGTGGATCACCTGAAGTGGGGAGTTCAAGACCAGCATGATTAACATGGAGAAACCCCGTCTCTACTAAAAATACAAAATTAGCCAGGCATGGTGCCACATGCCTGTAATCCCAGCTCCTTGGGAGGCTGAGGCAGGAGAATTGCTTGAACCTGGGAGGCGGAGGTTGCAGTGAGCCGAAATCACGCCACCGCACTCCAGCCTGGGCAACAAGAACGAAGCTCCATCTCAAAAAAAAAAAAAAGTAACAAATGTATGTATTTATATTGAAGCTGTCCTGCCTCTATTTTTTGTTATAGTGGTTTGAGTCTGTGTATATATAAAAGTACTAAAACTGACGGAAGTGGTGGCCCATCTCGAGCAGCCGCTGTGAAGACACCAGCTGCAGTAGCGGAGGCACAGCCAGGGCTGTGTGCTCCACGGAGCCGGAGCCAAGAACAGGCGGGAGCCCTGCACTCCTAGGCACAGCTGTAGCTGCCCAGCCGCAGCTGCAGACCCAGGAACCCCTGCCCTCTCGGGAACCCAGGAAGACCCCCTGCCCCTGAAGGCTCCGAAGCACCTGCTCCCCCTGCCTGGTCTCTCCCCACTCCTGGTGTCTGCTCTGATTCGGAGCAAAGTTGTGGCCAAGCCCATGTGCTGTTGAAACCTAGCCGGGTGTGCATGCACTCAGGGTGGAGCTGACAAACCAGTCCCCTGCCACCTCGGCCCCCTCCAGACTTTGGGCACCAATGATCATGGGAAGGAGGCCAAGCGGGTGGTGAGGGTGGCTCAGCATGGGTCTTCAGGAAACCCTCAGCATGAACAGCCTGGGTGTGGTGGGTGACATGTAGATGGTGGCAGGAGGCAGACAGGCTTCTGGGCAGAAAGAGGTGGGTCCCCGGTGAAGCCCCACCTTCAAGCCAGGGAGAGCCTAAATCATGGGGGCTGGGTGGTCAGTTCTGGGTGCAGTCTGCTGCCTGAAGTGAGAACTTATGGTGCTTTTTTCAGGCCCGCTCATGGCCACCCATGGACCAATCGGCATGCACTTTCTCCCTTCTGAAGCCCATAAAAACCCTCAACTCAGCCAGACTCACAGAGACTTTGGGATGACCTGCTGCAGATAGGAGCTAACTCCTCTGGGTCTCCTCTCCACTGAGGGCTGCAGACTTTGGGACGACCTGCCTGCAGATAGGAGCTACCTGCTCTGGGACTCCTCTCTGCTGAGGGCTACAGACGTTGGGACTACTGGCTGCAGGAAGGAGCTACCTGCTTCGGTCTCCTTGACTCGTCAGGATGACCTGCCTGTGAATAGGAGCTAGCCACTTTGGGTCTCCTGAGAGCTGTTCTGTCACTCAATGAAGCTCCTCGCCACCTCACTCACCCTCTAGTTATCTGTGTACTGTGTACCTCATTCTTCCTAGATGCATGACAAGAACTCAGGACCTGCCGAATGGTGGGACTGAAAGAGCTGTAACACAAACAGGGCTGAAACACAACCCCCTGGCTCACCACATTGCAGGCAACAAGAAGAGAAGAGCTCTGGCCCTTCAGGGAGCTCAGACCTAGGGGCTCTCCAAGCCAGGGCTGTGACATCCTCTTTGGGGCTCTGCAGTTCCCAGCATCTCCAGGTTTGCAGGTGCCACCACCCTCATCCAGACATGGGTGCCTGCAGCAGAAGCCACATGCAGTACATCTGGTCCAGCCACAGCTTTTCATGGAGCCAGCACCTGTGGTGGCACCCGGAGCTGCCCATCCCACCATAGCAGCCAGCATGCCTGGCTGTGCACAGTGGCCGGACCCCACGCTTGCTCGCCCACACACCCGCCACTCCACGCCTGGCTTGCCCTTGGCAGGTGTGGGACCCGACACAGCCTACCGGGCCAAGTGGGTGGGATGAGCCCAGTGGGCAGGAGCAATATTCAGGCAGAAGGCGCTGCTGGCAACAGAGGTTTTCCATCTGGAAAAATGACACCCCAAGGATCCTGTGACAAAACTACATTTCTTTTAAAAAGGAGGAAGGAGGCAGGAAAATAGCCCTCTGGCCATGGGGAGAGTAACTCAGTGGGGGTTACTGGATTGGGTGGTTGGAAGACTGAAAGTGAAGAGCCCGTTTAGGAGAATGACTCCAAGAATGATGGTGGTGGCAGGAAGGAAAAAGAAAAGATGGAAGCTCCGAAAGTAGAACACTGGATATTTGATATATGAAGGGATTATTGTCATTTTTTTTTTTTTTTTTGAGATGGAGTTTTGCTCTTGTTGCCCAGGCTGGAGTGCAGTGGCACAATCTGAGCTCACTGAAACCTCTGCCTCCCAGGTTCAAGTGATTCTCCTGCCTCAGCCTCCCAAGTAGCTGGGATTACAGGCACACACCACCATGCCCAGCTAATTTTTTGTATTTGAGATGGGGTTTCACCATGTTGGTCAGGCTGGTCTCAAACTCCTGACCTCTGGTGATTCACCCGCCTCAGCCTCCCAAAGTGCTGGGATTACAGGTGTGATCCACTGCACCTGGCCTGTCAATTCTTTCATGTTTGGTGTTTGGTTGGGTTTAGAGTGAAGGAAAGAAGGTATTAAGCATGATGCTGTTTCTGGCCTGGGCAACTGGGTGGCACCATCTCCTGAAGTAGGAAACATCAGGGAGAAGAAGGTAGAAGGGGGATGGAGTGCCACTGTGCATACAGTGACTTTGAGATACCTGTGGGACGTCTAGGTGGAGCTGTCCAGCTGGGTGAGATCTGGGATGAGGTCGTGCAGATACAGAAAGTTGGAATGGATTCGTATAAAGCAGGTGACCAAGGCCACGTGGAAGAGGCAGATGGCCTGGAGAGGGACTAGAAAGGACTCTGGAAAGGAAAGGAAAATCCAGACCAAGGGGATGGTCAGCTTTGAAAGCACAGGCAGAGAAAGAGGAGCCCACAACATAAGCTGGAAGGAAATAGCCAAAATATAGGAGGAAAACTAAAGACGGTAAATCTCGTGGGAGTTACAGGAAAGGGGGCAGGAAAAGGGTCAACAGCTCCGGAAGCCACTGAACATTCATATACAGGAAGAAAGGAATACTGTCCATTGGATTCAACAACAAAGACACTGTTTATGACCTCAGTGAAAGCAGTTTCCGGGCTGCTGAGCACATAGGCCAATGCCCTGGGTGGAGGCGTGAATGGGAGGCATACAAAGCTGCTTCTCGTGGCCTGCTCTCCCCCCGCCTCTCAGGGAGGCTGTCCTGTCCACCATCCTGTGGCCCTAAACAGCCACATCCTGTAATCTGAGGCCAGTGACCTATGACTTGTCTCCTCACTTGAAGAAATTACCAGGCTAATTAGGTTCCATTTCTTGAGCATCTGCTGACGGTAGGAGCTGGGCTAAAGATCCTGAAGTTGACTGAAGCTGGAGTGGTCATTATGGGATGGTGCCAGATGGGTAAGTAGAGAGTGGGGAAAATGGCAGAGACGGTCAGAGAGAAGCAGACAGACACACACACACACACACAGATGAGGAAGGAGAGGGCAGGGTAGAGAGGAGGAGGAGCCCATCCTGACGAGTTTGTAGCCTCTGTTCCAGGTTTCCATGAGGCCAGCTATCATTCAGCATCTTGGGTAAGAGGTCTGGGGTGAGGTTGAGAAGATACAGAAAGTCAGAACGGATTCGTGTAGAGCAGGTGACTGAGGTCATGTGGGAGAGGGAGACAGCCTGGAGAGGGGCTAGAAAGGACTCTGGAAAAGAAAGGGAAATCCAGACCCAGAGGATCTATTGCTAGATTTGCATGTGGTTGCCAGTGTGTCCCTACAGGAAGAAGCTCCCTAGAGCCAGCCAGATGGGTCTCTGTTCCAAAGGAACTTGAACAGAACAGGAAATGAGGAGGTAGAGGGAACAGAACAGGAAGTGAGGAGGTAGAGGGAACAGAACAGGAAGTGAGGAGGTAGAGGGAACAGAACAGGAAGTGAGGAGGTAGAGGCAGTGAGTGTGGATAACTCCTTTAAGAAGTTTAATTTTGGCCGGGCGCGGTGGCTCAAGCCTGTAATCCCAGCACTTTGGGAGGCCGAGACGGGCGGATCACGAGGTCAGGAGATCGAGACCATCCTGGCTAACAGGGTGAAACCCCGTCTCTATTAAGAAATACAAAAAAAAAAAAAAAAACTAGCCGGGCGAGGTGGCGGGCGCCTGTAGTCCCAGCTACTCGGGAGGCTGAGGCCGGAGAATGGCGTGAACCCGGGAGGCGGAGCTTGCAGTGAGCTGAGATCCGGCCACTGCACTCCAGCCTGGGCGACAG
>NC_037677.1:116138711-116276204 GCF_003255815.1 Theropithecus gelada | reverse complement strand
AAAAAAAAAAAAAAAAAAAAAAAAAAAAAAAAAAAAAAAAAAAAGAAGTTTAATTTTGCAGGGAGGAGAGAGATGGGGCAACAACAGGATAGAGTGGTGAGAACAACTTAAAGATATATATATATATATGGTTTTTTTGGTTTGTTTGTTTGTTTTTTGAGATGGAGCCTCACTCTGTCATCCAGGCTGGGGTGCAGTGGCGCGATCTCAGCTCACTGCAACCTCCGCCTCCCGGGTTCAAGTGATTCTCCTGCCTCAGCCTCGTGAGTCGCTGGGACTACAGGCGCCCACTACCATGTCTTGCTAAGTTTTGTACTTTTAGTAGAGATGGGGTTTCACCACATTGGTCAGGCTGGTCTTGAACTCCTGACCTCGTGATCCACCTGCCTTGGCCTCCCAAAGTGCTGGGATTCCAGGTGTGAGCCACCACGCCCGGCCTGTTAACTTAAAGATATGTTTATGTTGCTGGGGATAAATCAAGCGGAGAAGTTGGACACAAAAGAGAGCTGGGACAACTGAAAAATCAAGGTCTCAGAAGAGTGGATGGTGGGATCATCTTCGAACAGAGACTGTGAGCCCCATGTCATTGGCACCAATGCATTGGGCCCTCGGCCTCCCCAGGACAGGGTGGGTCTCCTCTCAGAGGCCTCTTCTTTTCTTACGTCCCTGGAAAGAGAGGAGCAACAGCAACTGCCGCCCTGTCTTCATCAACCCTGCCTTTCTAATCAGGCTGCTAGCAGCTTGGGTTGGATGCCTGATATTTCACTTCAAATGCCTCCCAGACTTGCTAAGTCACATCCAGGAGGCATTGACAGCTGTGTGTGATCACTTGTACTGAGACTCTTGAGCAGCACCCAGCTCTAACACAGAGCTTCAAAGGTGGAGCTGGTTATATTCTGGCTGTGTCTTCACTTTTAAGGCATACGACAGCCCCTCGTAACCTGACAGGCATGTTTCTCATTCCTTTTTTTATTTTTTATTTTTTGAGATGGAGTCTCACTCTGTTGCCCAGGCTGGGGTGCAGTGGTGTGATCTGGGCTCACTTCAAGCTCCACCTCCCGGGTTCACGCCATTCTCCTACTTTAGCCTCCCGTGTAGCTGGAACTACAGGAGTCAACCACCACCCCTGGCTAATTTTTTGTATTTTTAGTAGATACAGGGTTTCACCGTGTTAGCCAGGACGGTCTCGATCTCCTGACCTCGTGATCCGCCTGCCTTGGCCTCCCAAAGTGCTGGGATTACAGGCATGAGCCACCACGCCCAGCCAAAGCCACTGCACCTGGCCATTTCTCATTACTTCTTTGCAAACACTCTGCGCCCCAGCTCCTCCAGACAGCTCACTGTAGAACGGCTCCCCATTCCTTTTCAGTCTGCCCTACTAAAGATCCCTGAGCAATTTGCGGGGAAGGACTGAGTCTTGTTCATCGAGGTACATCAAACTCCTAGCACAGTGCCAGGTATAGAGTAGCATTCAGTAATACCTGGGGCATACAATTTTCCCTGAATGCACATCATGCTTTCGCACCTGCAGGCTTTTGTTCATGATACTCCTGCTCCCCAGAAGATCCTCTTCCCATTTCAGACTCTTAACTAGATTCTCCTAATCTACTGTCTCTCTCTCTCCCCTCCAGCACCTGATTACTCTTCATCTTCTTAGCCCGTTGTGCTCTGTCCTGAGTTACCCCAGCATACTGTATTCAAACTGCTGGTTTATTCGATTCACTGCCCTTACCCCCTTACCCCATTAGGCCTGAAGACAATGGATAGGCTTTACCCATCTTTATATTCCAGTCTGAAACTCACTGTGTTTCTTTTTCTTTTTCTTTTCTTTTTCTTTCTTTCTTTTTTTTTTTTTTTTTTTTTGAGGCAGGGTCTCACTCTATGACCCAGGCCGTGGAGTGCAGTGGCACAATCATGGCTCACTGCTGCAGCCTCGAACTCCTGGGCTCAAGTGATCCTCCTACCTCAGCCTCCCAAGTAGCTGGGACTACAGGCATGCACCATCATGCCCAGCTTTTTTATTTTGTATTTTCAGGGGAGACAAGGTCGCACCGTGTTTCCCAGGTTGGTCTCCTAGGCTCAAACGACCCTCCCACTTTGCCCTCCCAAAGTACTGGGATTACAGGCATGAACCACCGCGCCCGGCCTACTCTGTTTCTTAGCAGCAATTAGAATAATGTCGGCTGTATAGTAGGTATCAATATACCTGTGTAATCCACGTAGGACAGGCTTCTCTTCTGTGTCCTGGAGTACTTCTTGCTAAAATACAACGGGGAGAGATGGGACAGGAATTAAATCAGTCTCACTCTCAATTTTGAAACTGCCTCAGACCATAGGACTCTCTAAGTTTAGTGACACCTGGTGGCACCTCCATGGCAGGGGTGGAGGGCTACAGCTCTGCTGGAGACACGCACCCACTTGATCAGAAAGTGCTTACCACCCTTTTGGCCACCTTACTAGTCCCCACTGACTGCTAAGGAGTCCACAACGAACTTGCTATGGGAAAGGGGTCCCCAAGAGAGCGTTCTTGGATCTCTCACAAGAAAGAATTCAGGGTGAGTCTGCAGGGTAAAGTGAAAGCAAGTTTATTAAGAAAGTAAAGGAATATAAGAATGGCTACTGTGGTCAGGCGCAATGGCTCATGCCTGTAATCCCAGCACTTTGGGAGGCCAAGGCGGGGCGGATCATGAGGTCAGGAGTTTGAGACCAGCCTGACCAACATGGTGAAACCCCATCTCTACTAAAAATACAAAAATAAGCCGGGCGTGGTGGCGCACGCCTGTCATCCCAGCTACTCAGGAGGCTGAGGCAGAAGAATCACTTGAACCCAGGAGGCAGAGATTGCAGTGAGCCGAGATCGCGCCACTGCACTCCAGCCTGCATGAGAGCTGATTTGTCTCAAAACAAAACAAAATAAAACAAAGCCTGGGCGTGGTGGCTCACATCTGTAATCCCAGCACTTTGGGAAGCCGAGGCGGGTGGGTCACCTGAGGTCAGGAGTTCAAGACCAGCCTGACAAGTATGGTGAAACCCTGTCTCTACTAAAAATACAAGTTAGCCAGGCATGGTGGTGCGCGCCTGTAGTCCCAGCTACTCAGAAGGCTGAGGCAGGAGAATGGCATGAACCTGGGAGGCAGAGCTTGCAGTGAGCCGAGATCGCACCACTGTACTCCAGCCTGGGCAACAGAGTGAAATTCCATCTCAAAAAAAGAGAAAAAAGAAAGAAAAAACAATCAGCTACGGCAAAGACAGAGCAACCCCAAGGGCTGCTGGTTGTCCGTTTTTATGGTTATTTCTTGATGATATGCTGAACAAGCAGTGGATTATTCATGCCTCCCCTTTTGAGACCAAATAGGGCAATTTCCTGATGTTGCCCTGGCATTTGTAAACTGTCATGGTGCTGGTGGGAGCGTAGCAGTGAGGTCACTCTCATTGCCATCTTGGTTTTGGTGGGTTTTGGCTGGCTTCACTGCAGGCTGTTTTATCAGCAAGGTCTTTGTGACCTGTATCTTGTGTTGACCTCCCGTCTCATCCTGTGACTTAGAATGCCTAACCTTCCGGGAATGCAGCCGAGTAGGTTTCAGCCTCATTCTACCCAGCTCCTATTCAAGGTGGAGTTGCTCTGGTTCACATGCCTGATAGACTGGAGGTACAGGTAGATCTCACAGAGCAGCCAGTATAGTCTGGATGAAGGAACAAAGGAAACGACGCAGTTCCCTTGTACCATTCATGCTGAAGAGGTCTTATAGAATTAGGCCTCCAGAAAGAGGGGGCCCACAAAGACCCTCCCCTTCTCTCCATTTCTCCATCTGCTCTCAATACCCCTCTTCCTGCCAACCCCTCTTTCATGCAACTAGACCCGATACCTTTCTCTTTTCCTCCAGATACTTCTCTTCGCAGTTTACCGTTACCCTAACCTTGTTTTTTTCCTGCTTAGTCCAGCATTTCCTCAGAAATGTATCTTAACATCTCCCACTATGCTTGTGGATTTGTCTATTTCTCTTTTTATTTCTGTCAACTTTGTTATGTATTTTAAAGCTTTGTTCTTTATTAGGTGCTGCACATCATGTGTGAAAAATTATAGATATCACTTGAGGCCTTAGATGATAGTAAGATTTGTTTTTGCTTGTGGAAGGCAGTTGGGGTCTGGGCAGACACCCTTAATCCAGTGGTTTTCAACCACAGGTGATTTTCCCCACCATGGGACATTTGGCAATGTCTGGAGAAAGTTTGGTTGTCAGAATTCGGGGAAGGGGAGTTGCTACTGGCATCCAGTGGTTAAAGGCCGGGAATGGTAAACATTGCATAGGATGGTCCACTGATAATGTCAATATCAGTGTCAACAGCACTGAGGTTGAGAAAGCTTGCCCTAATCCAATTATCGGAGGTGTTTGAACCAGAGTAACTCCATCTTGAGTAGGGGCTGCGTAAAATAAGGCTGAGACCTGCTGGGCTGCATTCCTGGAAGGTCAGGCATTCTAAGTCACGGGATGAGATAGGAGGTCAGCAGAAGATACAGGTCATAAAGACCTTGCTAATAAACCAGGTTGCAGTAAAGAAGCCAGCTAAAACCCACCAAGGCCAAGATAGCAACAAGAGTGACCTCTGGTTGTCCTCACTGCCACACTCCCACTTGCGCCATGACAGTTTACAAAGGCCGTGACAACGTCAGGAAGTGACCCTATATGGTCTCAAAAGGGGAGGCATGAATAATCCACCCCTTGTTTAGCATATCATCAAGAAATAACCATAAACATGGGCAAGCGGCAGCCCTTGCGGCTGCTCTATGGAGTAGCCATTCTTTTACTCCTTTACTTTCCTAATGAACTTGCTTTCACTTTATTCTATGGACTCACCCTGAATTCTTTCTTGCTCCAGATCCAGGAACCTTCTCTTGTGGTCTGGATCAGGACCCCTTTCCTGTAACACAATCAAACGTTAAGCCAATGGGAAGCTGGGTTTCAGTTTTTGTGAGGGTTTCTCTATTTTCATTCCTATTCCTTCTAAAGAGTGAGGCCCTTTGGAAGTTGAAAGCTGGCGACGACTACTCGAGCTCTTCCTTCCTTAGCATCAGACTGCTGGGCGCTTCTCTGCCTCATGAAATAGGCAAATGCCTCAAAATTCAAAGCTCTGCTAACCCTTCTTTCCAGGACCTTGACCCGCAAATCCTCACCCCCTTGGTGGCTCACCTTCAAATATGTCTTGTTTGTGTTGCCAGCTTTTCTAGCTGCTCTGGATAGGAGAGCTGATCTGCCAATGTGCCTTTAGGGGAAACAGCAAGAGATTGCCTCTCAGTCTTTTCTTGAAAGCTTTCAAATGCAGGCTTTAGGCCTATTGTGACGCTAATACACTTTCCTCTGCCCTTACTTTGCCCATTCTGCATAGAGTGGGCAGCTCTAGTCCCCCAAGCATGAAAGAAGTTGGGTACTCCTGTTTCTGATCATTACTGCCACCAGGAAGAGCTATGGGGTGAGAAGGGGGTGGATTTCTCCCTAGTTATGTAAGAAACAAGCAGGTCTCACCCTTCATTTTTCCTTTCTCATACAAGGTAAAATGCTGCAGTCTCATACGAGGAAGCATATTTTTCCCGTTAACAGTATTTTGATCCTGCTCCTTAGGAAAGAATAAGCCTGGCATTAAAGTGCGGGGAGCGTTCACCTTCCCCCCACCCCAAAGTCTGGCTTACAGTGCTGGAAAACCAAGCAAATGGTGACTGGGCCGGATCACAAATGGATGCGGTCAGCTCCCGTTATTAGGATAGAATTCTAATCAGATTGTGGATCCGATTACCTCTGACTCATAAATCTCCCTCCTTTAGAAAACAGGGATGTCTCATTTACTGGAGGAATGACAGTGTGAATGGAGGCATGGTTGCGTTCTCACCAGCCAAGATAAACGCCAACCAGACCAGCACAGACATCCTGTACTCGCTTCCTTTACTTGGTTTTCAGATGAGGCCTTGGTGTATCACTGGTTTTGTAAGGAATACGAAATAATGACAGAAGTGATTCTTCAGGTGAGTCATTTTATTATAAAATGGAGCCCACAGTCAGGAACTGCTCCCTGAGACGGCAGGACAGGATTTCCCTGCGCGGGGAGTGAAAGCAGAAGGCGTAGTCACGATGCGCCCCCTACTGGTCAGCGAGGAGAAATCCCTCACCTCAGGTTTCAATTAGTGCGGATGAGTCCTGGTTTAAGAATCTCAGACCCGGCCGGGCGCGGTGGCTCACGCCTGTAATCCCAGCACTTTGGAAGGCCGAGGCGGGCGGATCACGAGGTCGGGAGATCGAGACCAGCCTGGCTGACACGCTGATCTACTAAAAATGCAAAAAATTAGCCGGGCGTGGCGGCGGGCACCTGTGGTCCCAGCTACTTGGGAGCCTGAGGCAGGAGAATGCCGTGAACCCGGGAGGCGGAGCTTGCAGTGAGCCGACATCACATCACTGCACTCCAGCCTGGGCGATTAGAGCGAGACTCCGTCTCAAAAAGAAAAAAAAGAACCTCAGACCTGAGGCCGGGCGCGGTGGCTCACACCTGTAGCCTCAGCACTTTGGGAGGCCGAGGTGGGTCGATCACTTGAGGTCACTTGAGGCCAGGAGTTTGAGACCAGCCTGGCCAACATGGTGAAACCCCGTCTCTGGTAAAATAACAAAAATTAGCTGGGCGTGGTGGTGCATGCCTGTAATTCCAGCTACTTGGGAGGCTGAGGCAGAGGAATCCCTTGAACCCGGGAGGCGGAGGTTACAGTGAGCCATCGCACTCCAAAGAATCACAGAACTGGCCTGGCGCGGTGGCTCACGCCTGTAATCTCAGCACTTTGGGAGGCCGAGGTGGGCGGATCACGAGGTCAGGAGGTGTAGACCAGCCTGACTAACATGGCAAAACCCCCTCTCTACCAAAAAATAAATATAAGAAAATTAGCTGGGCGTGGTGGTGTCCAACCACTGGGAAGGCTGAGGCAGGAGAATTGCTTGAACCGGGGAGGCCAACGGAGGTTGCAGTGAGCCTAAATCATGCCACTGCACTCCAGACTGGGTGACAGAGAGAAACCTTGTCTCAAAAAAAAAAAGAAAAAAAAAAGAAAAGAAAATTTACCGAGAATCCCAGAACTGAAGTGGAATTCCATGAATCCAATAGAATTACATTAAATTCCATGAGCTGGAATCCAATTCCATGAATGAAATTTCATGAATCCGATGGGATTCATGGAATTGCTAACACACGGTGAGATACTAAGGAGGTTAACACGAAGAGCCCCTGTCTCAGGACTCCAGCGCCTAATTTCACAGCCACAATCTGCTAAGGTCAGAGGTAGCCTTAACTTGTACTATACTCATAAATCAATCTCCCTGGAGATTTCAAACCTTCAAATTGCTTTCGTAAAGCCTTAACTCCTTCCAACCTGAGGAATTCGATTGAAAAAAAAAGCCTTAGCTCTAAAGAAAGATTTTGAGTTTCTCATTCCAGTGGACCACAAAAAAAAAAAAGAAAAAAAAAATCGCATTTGTGCAAAATCAACCATTTACATTTTATACTAATCAATAAGTAATTCTTGGGCCTTGTGCTTGTTTGTAAACACATGCCTTCTCTCTTTCATTCTAACCTGAAACTTCATCCTTATCTATTCTTGCAATGATTATTAAATGTAATTTTATTTTAAAACAATATATTTTCTTTTGTTAATTTCTTAGTTTTTTTTTCTTTTCTTTTCTATAGACAGAGCCTATGTCGCCCAGGCTGGAGTGCAGTGGCGCGATCTCGGCTCATTGCAACCTCTCCTTCCTGGGTTCAAGCTAGTCTCCTGCCTCAGCCTCCCAAGTAGCCGGGATTACAGGCTTGCGCCACGAAGCCTGGCTAGTATTTTTATTTATTTATTTATTTATTGTATTTTTAGTAGAGACGGGGTTTAGCCGTGTTGGCCAAGTTGGTCTCAAACTCCTGACCTCAAGTGATCCACCTGCCTCGGCCTCCCAAAGTGCTGGGATTACAGGCGCGAGTCACCGCACCTGACCTAATTTTTGAATTTCTATTGATACACTGTAGTTGTACTTATTGTGAGGATACATGTGATATTTTAATACATGTATACAATGCATAGGATCAAATCAGGGTAGCTGAGATATCCATCGCCTCTATGTATTTTCTTATATCTTGATCATTAGAGTGAAATATAAGGAACAAAACACTAAAATGGAGAAGTTACCATGTTTTTCATATTTTTAAATCCTAAGGGTTTGAAAGGTATATATTTGGGATAATGGACCTTTTTGTCTTTTTTTGTCTGGAGGAAATTTGTGACCCAATCATTAGTCAAAATTATCTCCAAAAAATGTTAATGAAACTGGACACCTTTTGGGGGACTTTTTTTTTTTTCTTTTGAGGCGGAGTCTCGCTCTGTCGCCCAGGCTGGAGTGCAGTGGCACGATCTGGGCTCAGAACCGCCTCCCGGGTTCCCGCCATTCTCCTGCCTCAGGCTCCCGAGTAGCTGGGACTACAGGACCCCGCCACCACGCCCGGCTAGTTTTTGTTATTGTTGTTGTTGTTGTTTGTATTTTTAGTAGAGACGGGGTTTCACCGTGTTAGCCAGGATGGTCTCAATCTCCTGACCTCGCGATTCGCCCGCCTCGGCCTCCCAAAGTGCTGGAATTACAGGCGTGAGCCACCGCGCCCGGCCGAAACATTTTTAAAATACGTCAGCTACTTCAATGTCAGAGGGTGGACAGAGTTGGCTGAGAACAGTCACATTTAGGCAAGAGTCTTGTGTGCACTCTTTTGGTTATGAAAATGTAGGGCAAGTAAGCACTCGTTGCCCTGAGTGAAAAGTGACAAAAACATTTTTTTAAAGGGTTGATGAAGCCTGTCCCTCCCTTAATACCTCTTGTTGGGCAAATTTCATTGTTGGACTGGGGCTCACGCCTGTAATTCCAGCACTTTGGGAGGCCAAGGCAGGCAGATGATCTGAGGTCAGGAGTTCGAGACCAGCCTGGGCAACATGGCGAAATACAAAAGTACTAAAAATACAAAAAAATACAAAAATTAGCCGGGCGTGGTGGCGGGTGCCTGTAATCCCAGCTACTTGGGATGCTAAGACGGGAGAATCACTTGAACCAGGGAGGTGGAGGTTGCTGTGAGCTGAGATTGCACCACTGTACTCCAACCTGGGCAACAAGAGTAAAATTCCATCTCAAAATAAATAAATAAATAATAAAAAATAAAAATTGAGAGACTTCACAGGAACAAATTTCTGGTCTTTCTGGAAAATTGGAAATCTCTTGTGACACTGGACCAAAGCCCCACATGACTATTGCTGCCTGGGGCTGAGCCTCAGTCTCTGGGTCTGCCCTCATCCTACATCCCACTTGTGACAGCTTGGCTCTGTCAATCCTCCACCTGGCTGGCCTTGTGAACTTTGAGATCGCACCTTGTGGAAGGCTTGTGCTGGGATAGAGCTGGCTCAGTGCTGGGGGATCCCTGAAGGGACCCCAGAATTTGAATTCCAGGTTCCTGGAGGATATCAGCTGAAGGCTCACCTTTCTGTGTGCCCTGTAGGCATAGATAAGTTTAGTGTTCAGGAGAAAGAGGGTACCAGAGCTCCAAGCTTGTTCCAGCGCTTTGGATCCATTTCCATCGGTTCTTACAGCTGCTCCTCAGACTCTAGCAGCCAAGATGGTGAAGCAAATTGAGAGCAAGTTTGCTTTTCAGGAAGCCTTGGAGGCTGCAAGTGATAAACTTGTCATAGTTGACTTCTCAGCCACGTGGTGTGGGCCTTGCAAAAAGATCAAGCTTTTCTTTCATTCCCTCTCTGAAAAGTATTCCAGCATGGTATTCTTTGAAGTACATGTGGCTGTCAGGATGTTGCTTCAGAAGTCAAATGCATGCCAATCTACCAGTGTTTGTTTGTTTGTTTGCTTGCTTGCTTGTTTTTGAGACAGAGTTTTCCTGTTGTCCCCCAGGCTGGAGTGCAATGCAAGATCACGGCTCACCGCAACCTCCACCTCCTGGGTTCAAGTGATTCTCCTGCTTCAGCCTGCCAAGTAGCTGGGATTACAGACATGCGCCACCAGGCCTGGCTAAGTTTTGTATTTTTAATAGAGAGGGGGTTTCTCCATGTTGGTCAGGCTGGTCTCGAACTCCTGACCTCAGGTGATCCACTCACCTCAGCCTCCCAAAGTGCTGGGATTACAGGTGTGAGCCACCGTGCCTGGCCCTTTCCAGTTTTTTTTTTTGGTTTTTTTGTTTTTTTTTTTTTTTGAGACGGAGTCTCGCTCTGTCGCCCAGGCTGGAGTGCTGTGGCCGGATCTCAGCTCACTGCAAGCTCCGCCTCCCGGGTTCCCGCCATTCTCCTGCCTCAGGCTCCCGAGTAGCTGGGACTACAGGCGCCCGCCACCTCGCCCGGCTAGTTTTTTGTATTTTTTAGTAGAGACGGGGTTTCACCGTGTTAGCCAGGATGGTCTCGATCTCCTGACCTCGTGATCCGCCCGTCTCGGCCTCCCAAAGTGCTGGGATTACAGGCTTGAGCCACCGCGCCCGGCCCCTTTCCAGTTTTTTAAGGGACAAAAGGTGGGTGAATTTTCTGCAGCTAATAAGGAAAAGCTTGAAGCCACCATTAATGAATTAGTCTAATCATGTTTTCTGAAAACATAACCAGCCATTGGCTATTTAAAACTTGTAATTATTTTTATTTACATAAAGTATAAAGTATAGAGACTATAAACCCAATTGCCATCTGGATGACAATAAAATATTAACTATACCCTTTTTTTTTTTTTTTTTTTGAGACAGAGTCTCACTCTGTCGCCCAGGCTGGAGTGCAGTGGCCGGATCTCAGCTCACTGCAAGCTCCACCTCCCGGGTTCATGCCATTCTCCTGCCTCAGCCTCCCGAGTAGCTGGGACTACAGACGCCCGCCACTGCGCCCGGCTAGTTTTTTGTATTTTTAGTAGAGACGGGGTTTCACCTTGTTAGCCAGGATGGTCTCAATATCCTGACCTCGTGATCCGCCCGCCTCGGCCTCCCAAAGTGCTGGGATTACAGGCTTGAGCCACCGCGCCCGGCCATTTCTACCCTTAAAAAGAAAAAAAAAGAGGGTACCAGAAACAGACCCAGAGATGACTGGGGTCTGGGAGGAGGAAGCTGGAGAACCAGTGAGTGTGAACAGTATGCGTCAGTCAGGGTTCCCCATAGAAACAAAATATACAGTGCTTGTGTGGTGGGGATGTGTATGTGTGTGTGGGTTTCATTTTTATTATAAATAGAGACTGGTTTTTGCCATGTTTCCCAAGCTGGTCTTGAACTCCTGGGCTCAAGCAATCCACTCTCCTCGGTCTCCCAAAGTGCTGGGATTACAGGCATGAGCCACCGCACCCAGCCATGTGTGTTGGGTTTTTTTTTTTTTTTTTTTTAAGAATTGGCTCACATGATTGTGGGGACAGACAAGTTGGAAAGTTGTAGGGTAGGGCAGGGCAGGGCATCAGGCTAGAAACTCAGCTGGGGCAGATGCTGTAGTCTTGAGGCAGAATTTCTTCTCCTCCGGGAGCAGTCAGCTGATGGTATATGTTAACGGAGTCTGCAGAATATGTGCTGAGCAGCATCTAGTGTTGGAGTTAAGTAGCTGGGTGCTATGGTCCAGCCAAGGTGCCGCCTGAAACACCCTCACATGGTGGGAAGAGCGCGGATGAGGAAGGAACCCTGGAGACCTTGATGTTGAAGAGAGGGCAAGGGAAGAGGGTGAGTCAGAGCCTGCTGGGGAGGAGAGCTGGAGACATTGCATAACACCGGTGACAGTGTGTCCACAGGAGTGGTTTCGGTAGGGGTGAGTGCAGGAATGGATGGCTGTGGGTGGATCAGGATGTGGGAGGTGAGGGGGCTTAGCTGACTCTCCACGACATGTGATCAGAAAGTCGGGATGGTGAGCCGGGGGCGGTGGGCCAGGCATGGTGGCTCACGACTGTAATCCCAGCACTATGGGAGGCCAAAGTGGGTGGATCACCTGAGGTCAGGAGTTCAAGACCAGCCTGGCCAACATGGTGAAACCCCATCTCTACTAAAAATACAAAATTTAGCTGAGCGTAGTGGCGCATGTCTATAATCCCAGCTACTCGGGAGGCTGAGGTGGGAGAATCGCTTGAACTTGGGAGGCGGAGGTTGCAGTGAGCTGAAATCGCACTACTTCACTCCAGCCTGGGCAACAGAGCAAGACCCTGTATCACCAAAAAAAAGTCAGGGCGGGGGTACAGTGAGGAGGAAGTGTTTCTTTTTGGTTTGTGCTTTCTGTAGGCTAAGGAGAAGAAAAGAGCCAGTGGAGAGAAAGAGATGAAGTGGAAGACAGTGAGTGAGGGGCTGGCAGGACGATTTTCCCTCTCCAAACCAGAGGAGACCTTCTTGCTCAGCCTCCACGCAGCCGGCCAGATCCTAGGGCAAAGCTCTGGCTAGAGAAGGCAAGGATAGGCAAGAGAATGTTTTAGAAAAAGACCCTTTCCATCTGGAATGCTTTTTCCAACCCCCTTCAGGCTGGCTTGCACCTTCAGGCTGGCTTCTAGTTGCACCAGGAACTCTGGGCCCACTTGTGAGGTACGGGGGTGACCTGTCCATCAGGAGGACCTGTGGCTGCCTCCTCATCCCTTCCACCAAGCACAGGATGACACCATTGCTGGCTTCTGCTGCCCTCTCTTGTGGTCCTGTACCTCCTCACCTGCTCAGGTGCTCCCCGGGGACTGATGTAGCTCTTCCTGGTCTCCACTGGTTCTTACTGGGTAGTGCCGGACAGTACCTTAGAGTACCAGGAAGGCAGGGACCTGGCCAAGTGCACATACACGAGCGGAGGAATTTTTACAAAGTGACAAAGTATAACGTGGGAATTACAGATCTTCCTTACATTTCTTTTGTTGTTTTTATTTTGAATTATGTATCGAGGGAAGCGCTACAATTTTTTCCATAGGTGGGTGTCTAGGGCTTCTCCAGCCCCGCTCTCAGCCCTCTGCACTCACACTTTTAGAGCCACAGGATGTGGAAGGGCACCAGAATCACAAAGGGTGGGTGTGCCTGCTGGAGCTTTTTTTGTGCTGCCTGAAAGTTCAAAACACGCTGAAACAGGGAAAGAAAGGTATTTGCCCAAGTGACTAAGACATGTTCCAGCATTTTCCCACAGGCTTCTGCACATCTCAAAATAACTGCAACCCTGGATCCTGTCTGTTGGCATTCGATTACATTTGTATAATGTTACAGACAGTGGGCCGGCCAGCCAGCCACACTCACACAGGGGCTTGCAGGACCGCACAGCCCATAATGGAACTCCATGCTATGCATCCTGGCTAGGCTGCCAAGGGAGAAATACCAAGGCAGAGACCACAACAGTAGCAAGTGCAGACCTGCCAGAAACATCCAGATCACCAAGAGGCAACTTGGGCAAGGCCCTCCTTTCACAGATGAGAGCAAAGGGCACAGAGAGAGGAAATAACTTACATAAATTAACTTAAATAAATTACATATCTGGGAATTATGAAAGGAAGTTGGTGAAAGAGTTGGTCCTAAACTCACATCTCCTAAAGATGGTATTTATTTGTGCAGGAGCATCAATTTAGCCTTAGAATCATAACATCTTAAGTGGAAGGGAGTTTTAAGCACCCCCTGGCCATCCAGGGTACCTCTGTGCCTGGGTCTGGACAACAACGTGGGAAGAAGGAAGTGTTGGAATGGACCTGCCACCCCTGTGGGGATTCACAGTCTTGCTGAGGAAATGACTCAGGGTGTTGAGAAAACAACTGGGTTTTGGCAAATGCACAGAAGGGTGCTGGGAGCTTTGGGAAGGGAGAGTCTGACAAGGAATGCATGGTCCAGGCCAGGAAACTTTCAACCCAAGGTGGGCCTCAGAGTGGGAAGATCTGGAGGCCAGGCATGGTGGCGCACATCTGTAATCCCAGCACTTTGGGAGGCCGAGGCGGGCAGATCACTTGAGGTCAGGAGACTAGCCTAGACTGGCCAACGTGGCAAAACCCCATCTCTACTAAAAATACAAAAATTAGGCAGGTATGGTGGTGCATGCCTATAATCCTGGCTGCTCAGGAGGCTGAGGCAGGAGAACTGCTTGAACCCAGGAGGCAGAGGTTTCAGTGAGCTGAGATTGCACCACTGCACTCCAGCCTGGGTGACAGAATGAGACTCTGTCTCAAAAAAAAAAAAAAAAAAAAAGGAGTGGGAAGATTTGGAAAAGCAGATGGGGGGGGGCCCGTGCAGGCATCGCAGGAAATAGCCCTGATGCTCGGTAGATGCTCAGTGGCTGTAGCCCCCCAATGCTTACAGGGGCCAAGACAGTTGAGTCACCAAGAGGGTGCAGCTAGCTCTATGCCCTGCTCCCCACACAAGGCCCAGGGGCCACCAACACAGGCCGGATAACTCCCGTCCTGATGCCCATGGCATGTTTCAATTTGGATGATTGAAAATATTCCAACCACATTAAAGAGCTACTTATTTGATGATGTTTAGTGATAAAAATACTATCAACCTAATTCAGTAACCATTCAAGCAGACTTAACGTCATATGAGGTCCACTGAGTCCCAAAAAGAAGTGGTCACATCAACTTTTTTGAGACCAAGCCTCACTCTGTTGCTCAGGCTGGAGTGTAGTAGCGTGATCTTGGCTCGCTGCAACCTCTGCCTCCCAGGTTCAAGCAATTCCCGTGCCTCAGTCCCCCGAGTAGCTGGGATTATAGGCGTGTGCCACCACGCCTGGCTAATTTTTGTATTTTTAGTAGAGGCGGGGTTTCACCACATTTGCCAGGCTGGTCTCGAACTCCTGACCTCAAGTAATCCACCCGCCTCGGCCTCCCAAAGTGCTGGGATTACAGGCATGAGCCACCGCACCCAGCCTGGTTCATTTTAAAAATAGTCCAGTAGGCTTTTGTTTTTTTCCTATTTACATGTTCCGAGTTTCTAGAATCAGTGGCATGTCGGCTTGTACTCCCCAAATGAGTTCACCCAGGAATGATGTTGGCAGATTCCCATGGGAATGACTTCAGCCTTCCTCAGCAGGCTAACAGTGGCAAGCACACCAGTGTGTATTTTTGTGCAGCATCGTCAGGCGCCAGTATTAAACTCCATACAGTCATGAGAAGTTCAGCTCGGGGGCTCTTAAGTCAGCACCTCACGGAGAGTTCCAAGGTCTCAGGCCTTTCTCTTTTCACTTTATTTGGCAAGCGGTTAAATAAATAAATAAAATAAAATAAAAAAGTAAAAAAATCCAGCAGATCTCCACGCTGTGGGGCTGTGGTCCCTCCCAAGCTTTAAAAAAAAAGAAAAAACCACTGACACAGCAAGAAGAATCTCCTTCTACCCAGGCCTGAGTTTTTCTGGTCCCTAACTCCAGAGGCTTCTAGGAACCCAATCCAGGAAGATAAATCTGGTCTCAGTTTGGTTTGGTGACTCACACAGTGTTAATAAAGATGACCCCAAGATTCTCAGAGCACATTTCCAACCCCCAGTGACCTAGACTCCAAGGAACACTTTGGCCAGCCTTGGGCAATAGTGGGAGCTGGCTTCCGTGAGCTTCCATTTTTAATTTTTGGAGACAGGGTCTCACTCTGTTGCCCAGGCTGGAGTGCAGTGGTGGGATCACAGCTCACGGCAGCCTTGATCTCTTAGACATCTCAGCCTCCCTGGTAGCTTGAGACTAAAGACGCATGCCACCACACCTAGCTAATTTGTTTTCTGTAGAGACAGGGTCTTGCTATGTTGCCCAGGCTGGTCTCAAACTCCTGGCCTCAAGGAATCCTCCTGCCATCGCCTCCCAAATTGCTGGGATAACAGGTGTGAGCCATTGCGCCAGGCCCTCTGGGCATTTTTGGATAGTCTCAGCCTCTTGGTGAGGCCTGAGGCCAGGTGGGCAGACATGCTACTTAAGGGGCACTTTGGCTGTTGGCTGCGTCGGTCTGAAGGGATGCAGCAGGCATATTCCCATTACCTGAGTTCACAGCCCTGAGTCTTCCCAGGTTCCTGTTGCAATCTGAGACTGAGAGGTGACCAAGACAATTTTCTCATGAGCCAGGCTATTGGAGACATCACAAAACCCAAAGCAGGCTTGTTAAATGCACCTGTCATTTATTCTGACTGAAACCAGGGACAGACAATCTCCATGTTGCTACTGCTTTCAAAGGTTTAGAAACCACAAAACCCATTTTCAGTTATATTACTTTATTTTCTTTTTTAAAATGTAGCATTAAAATCATCCAACATACAGATATTCCTATGGCTTCTGGCACATTTTACTCTCTCTAAAGTTAGGTATTTTAAATATGAGATGAAGAAAATCATCTCATTAAAATGGCAACATTTCTGATAAATGTGTTTCATATTTATGTGATGGGTAATTGACTCCCCATCGACCCCTTCAGTCCAGAGCTACAGAAGACAGCGCACAACCACAGCGAACAGGTGGAGGGTGCCCAAGGAGACAGGGCTCCAGAGTAACAAGCAACGGGGTTCAACTTCTGAAACAACAAGCAACTTCTTTATTTGTACAGAGTAAGAATATAGAAGAAAAGCTTCATTTTCCTTTTTAGCCCTTTTATTAGTGTTTTGCCTCCACCCAAGTTACTGCATACCAAGCAGCTAATAATAAAAACCAACTGACTTAAAGTCTCTGAAATGCATGCAACTTAAAATTCCCTAAAGCACACATCGGTTCTGAGTCTGATTTTTACGGGGCAGAAGCTACGGTGCTGTTGGGTTACCAGGGGTGTCTGTCGTGCTGCTGGGGTTTGAAGTTGCTGCTGCTGTGGCTTCTGGCTGCTGGGTTTCTGTGTGGGGATCTTCCCCATTTCCAGCATTTTTCTTGCCCTTGTCTGCTGCCACGGCACCCATCTCCATGATTGCCTGCAGTGGCTGATCGGCCTCAAGGTTGCTGGGCTGGAGTTCATAGACCTGGACTTGACCTGGGACATCAATGGCTTTCTGTTCAAGTTTTTCCAAGATGGTCTGAACCTTCCTGACACCGTCTCTCCTGGCCTGACGCACATCGGCTCGTCCCTCGGGGTCCACTGAATCCAGGGCCAGCAGCTCTTTGGTCAAATACTCTTCGATCATCAGGTACTTTTTGTCAGTCTTCTTGCCTTCAAAGTTGTCTACAGCCTGCTCCAGCCCCTGCACCTTCTCCAGGATGGCTTCCACTTTCAGCACTCCTGGATGTTTTGGGGGAGCCTCGGCTTCTCCTGGTTTTGGAGGTGTAGCTTCTACAGGGGCAGTGCTGGGGGCTGCCCTCTCTTCTGCAGCCACATTCTTGGGGGAAGAGGGGACAGCAGAAGGGCCAGGACTGGGAGAAGGACAAGGAACTGAAGCAGGGGGAACTTTTACCTCTACCTTCTCAGAGGGAGGTGGGGGCTTCTGGGAAACAGGTTTAGAATCCGCCTCTTTGCGGATCACTTGAATTGGGACGTGTCCAGGAGGGAGTTCTGGTCCAACTGGGCCTGGCTTACTTTCTGGTTTGTTTTCAGGCTGGGGAACAGGTGCAGATTCTCGATGGGTCATCGGCTGCTGAAAAAGAAAAAAGGACACAAAAAGATATTTTTAATAACTGACTGAAAGTCACAGAAATTGTAGCTAGTACAGATTAGAAAGAAAACTGAAAAATGGCTTTTAAAAAAAGTTTAATAGTATAAAAGATTTTCAAAGTCAATCAATGGCTGTTACAAAATAAAAACATGGTATTAATCATGTATGTAACTAAACCATTAGTCAGGCTTCCATTGATCACCCCGGGCTATTTGTCTGTTACCTCTCACTGAATTTCTCTGTAGATGGTATTCTTACGACAATGAAAAGAAACCTAACCCTACACAAAATCTTTAAAAATTAGCCAGGTGTGGGAGCTTGCACCTGTAGTCCCAGCTACTCAGAAGGCTGAGGTGGAAGAACCGCTTGAGCCCAGGAATCCAAGGCTGTAATGAGCCATCATTATGTCATTGCACTCCAGCCTGAGTGACAGAGCGAGATCCTGTCTCAAAAGAGGGAGGGAGGGAGGAAGGGAGGAAGGAAGGAGGGAAGGAGGGAGGGAAGGAGGGAGGAAAGAAGGAAAGAAGGGAGGGAGGGAGGGAGGGAAGGGAAGGACATAGCAAAAACTCATGCTGACTGCTGAACTAGGCTGACTCAGAGCAGACTCCTGAGTGACTCCAGCTCTCAGGTGATGCAGCCTTGCAGTCGCTGCCTCTGGTCCTCCTTCCTTACGCTGTGCAGACAGTCTGCTCACGATGTGATCTTCTCGTCTCCTGTTTTAGGAAAGATATGATCTTCTTTTTTTAAAACCATGACAGCCTAGTAGTTTCTGCCCAGACCAATATATTTTTTTAGAATTAGCCAAGATGCTCTAAATAGTTAACTCTAGAACAATTTTGCTTCCGGATAGCTGTGCTGTAGCCTAACATTCAGCAATGACATAGCACCTCTGTGCTAGCCTCTGGCTGCACAGATTTTCCTGTGACTGTAAACTACAGTCATACAGACATATAGAGTTTTTGGGGGGACGGGGTCTCACTCTGTTGCCCAGGCTGGAGTGCAGTGGGGTTATCACAGCTCACTGCAGCCTCAATCTTCTGGCCTCAGGTGATCCTCTCACCTTAGCTTCATGATTAGTTGGAACTACAGGCACATACCATCATGCCTGGCTAACTTTTGTATATTTTTTGTAGAGACAGGGTTTCGCCATGCTGCCTAGGCTGGTCTTGAATTTCTGAGCTCAAGCAATCTGCCCACCTTAGCCTCCCAAAGTGCTAGGATTATAGGTGTGAGCCACCATGCCTAGTAAACCATATATTTTTAAATGAGCTATGCTCAAAACAAAAATACATTGACTGTTTTTGGTTTTTTTTTTGAGGTAGAGCCTCGCTCTGTCACCCAGACTGGAGTGTGCAGTGGTGTGATCTCAGTTCACTGCAACCTCTGCCTCCTGGGTTCAAGGAATCCTCCCACCCCAGCCTCCCAAGTAGCTGGGATTACAGGCGCCCGCCACCATGCCCGGCTTTTTTTTTTTTTGTATTTTTAGTAGAGATGGGGTTTCATCATGTTGGCCAGGCTGGTCTTGAACTCCTGAGCTTAAGTGATGCACCCACCTCGGCCTCCCAAAGTGCTAGGATTACAGGTGTGAGCCACTGCGCTTGGCCTTATCTTGGCTCTTATTCACGTAAGTGAATATCCAAAACCTTTTTTAAAATCTCACCCTAATTTCATCAACTGGGAAATAACTAGACTATATTATTTCTAAACTATTCCCAGTTTACAACACTCAAGTCCACTATAATGTTCAGTGAGGTGAAATCCTGGAAAGCCTCCCGAAAGGGAACTTTGCATCAGCTCTAAAAGGGAGGTTACCACAAACATGGTTAATGGGGGTAAAAACAGGATGAGATAGTGTTTCACTGATTATGAGAAATACATGGGAATGATTTAGATAAAATATCCCTCTCTCTACAAATGGGCCCCTCCTAGGATTGCTGAATCCGAGCATGGATCTGGTGTGAGACGTAGCTGTCTACACCCCAGCAACCTCCTTTTCCATCAAATCTCTTTCGCCAATCCAGACATCCTCAGCTTTGGCCCTTACCACTCACAACCCAACCACATACCCCTCCCAGGGTCTGACAACAAGACGGCTGTGTAAGAAGTGACTTTAGAAACACTTTAGAGAGGGTGTTCCACGGCCTGTGCTCTTCAAAAACATCAAGGCTGTGAAAGTCAAGAAAGGCCGAGGAACTGTCTCAGACTGAGGGAAGACTAAAGAGAAGTTGCGTCTAAATGCAGTGCTCATGATCCTTGTTTCAATCCTGGAAGACATCCTGGAAGTGGGGACAAACTGCTATAAAAAAGATTAGAAAATGGGCTGTGCACTGGATAATAATGTTGTAAGAATGTTAAATTTCCTGAATCTTGTAAGTCTGCCACGGTTATGAATGAGAATGTCTTCCTCTTAGGAAACTATTTGCTATTCAGGGGAAAAGGGACATTACATCTACAAATAATTTTCAAACAGTTAAAACACATCACTAATACGAGAGAGAGAAGAAATGACAAGACGAATGCAGACATGTTGACAAACAGTGAACTGGATGAAGTGTATGTGGGACTCTGTATGATTCACACAACTCTTCTATCAGGTTGAAATTATTTCCAAATAAAAAAAAATTTTAAGAGGAGGGTGCTCTATTCCAGCGCCCTGGCCAGTGTGACCATTTGTAATAAAAGAATAACCCATGTTTGTTCACAAGGAGTTTTCCTCTTTAAAAACTGTAGCATTCAGCTGCTGGAGTTGCAGCCACAGGGGGCCCAGGGCTGCTGACTGTTCTGCTGCTAGGCTGCAAGCTGCTCACACTAAATGACATCCTCTTCCAGGAACCTGCACCTCGTGTCTCCACTGGAAGATAACCAGACCCCTGCCTACAACCTTCCCCAGGCCAGCACGGCTTCCAATCCGCCATAGCTGGCTGATGCCTCAGCCAGACCACATGGTACCTGATTACACAGGGAGGAGGGGCGTTAAGACATGGGCCCTGTGGTCAGGCTCAGCCCTAAGCTGAAGAGATAAAATGAACACTTCTGAAATACCCAGAATAATCACATGTTGAACTCATACAAGTTGGGAGTCTCTCATTAAGGGACTCATATGAGGCATCATGAGATGAGAAGGATGAGTAGGCTTCATGGAGGAGACAAAACTGGCTCATCCCTCGGAGGACGGAGAGAACCTGTACTGTGCAGGCATTTCAGGGAGCGGGTTCAGCATGGGCAAAGGCACAGGGGTGGGAATGAGCAGAATGGCCTGCAGAGTGGAGTGGGTAACTGAGCGGAAGGTGACGCGCTGCCTACGCCCAAGATGAGGCTGTGGCTGCAGTGTGGATGGGGGTGTGAAGAGCCCTGAAAGGGTGTGGTGGGCACTAAGGAACCTGGTCCCAGCTATGTAACTTCTTCCAAGCTGTTTCTTCTGCCCTAAGTCAGCCGCAATGCACAATGATCAGCCCAGCATAAGCTGCAGAGTACGGAGGGCCTGAGCAATTGTCCTGAATTTCTGTTAATACCTAGCAGTTTCTCAAATCTCACTTCCCTCCAGGTACACACATGTTAAATAGGCAGGGATAAAGGGGGAACCCAGGGAACCCCACGGAGTTCCTGCAGCCCTGGAGACATACCACCATAACCAGTCTGCTGACGACTAACTTCCCGTACCTGAGGCCTGTCGACCACGGTGTGCACACGGATGGGCGAGGGGGAGTGGAGTGGCGTGCTGCTCCTGGCTGGTGAGCCCTCCCGGCTCGATGCACTCTGGACAGGTGACCTGAATGGGGAAGCCGCCCGCAGGGGCCGGGGCTCCCAGTCATCCCCCTGGATCTTGTGGTATACAGGCTGGTGGGTCTGGTACTCCCCCTGCTGCGCTGGGTAGTGCGTCTTCTGGGCTTGGTGGAAGGAGGGCTGGGCTGCTGGCCGGGTAACGTTCTGCTCGTGTATCACCGGAATGGAGATGTACCCCCGTGGGAGCTGGTGACTGCCCAGGCTGCTCCTGCCGGAGGAAGGCAGGCTAGCCGAGGAGGATGAGGATGAGCAGTCGGAGGCAGCTGGAGACTGGGACCGCTGCAAGAGACACAGGGTAGAGGGCATGACCCCACGAATGAACCCCCTGCCGTGGCATCCTGACCATGCCTTCTGCTGTGCACCTCCTCAGGGCCATCCATATCGTAAGACCTCCTATCTGTAATTTTCAATTTTCAAAATGTGGGGTTAAGACTGGGAGCTTTGGCCGGGCGCGGTGGCTCAAGCCTGTAATCCCAGCACTTTGGGAGGCCAAGACTGGTGGATCACGAGGTCAGGAGATCGAGACCATCCTGGATAACACGGTAAAACCCCGTCTCTACTAAAAAATACAAAAAAAAACCTAGCCGGGCGAGGTGGCAGGCACCTGTAGTCCCAGCTACTCCAGAGGCTGAGGCAGGAGAATGGCGTAAGCCCGGAAGGCGGAGCTTGCAGTGAGCTGAGATCTGGCCACTGCACTCCAGCCTGGGCTACAGAGCGAGACTCCGTCTCAAAAAAAAAAGAAAAAAAAAAAAAAAGACTGGGAGCTTTGGGGCTGGGCGCGGTGGCTCACGCCTGTAATCCCAGCACTTTCGGAGGCCTAGGTGAGCAGACAACCTGAGATCAGGGGTTCAAGACCAGCCTGGTCAACATGGTGAAACCCCATCTCTACTAAAAATACAAAAATTAGCCGGGCGTGGTGGTGGGCGCCTGTAGTCCCAGCTACTCAGGAGGCTGACGCAGGAGAATTGCTTGAACCCAGGAGGCAGAGGTTGCAGTGAGCTGAGATCGCACCACTGCACTCCAGTCTGGGCGACAGAGAGATTCCATTTCAAAAAAAAACACACACACACAAAACAAAGACTGAAGGCTTTGGAGTCAAGGGGCCTATGTTCAAATTCCTAGTAATTCAATCATTTTCTAAGCTTCATTCAAAATATAGGAAGAGTGGGCCGGGTGCAGTGGCTCACGCCTATAATCCCAGCACTTTGGGAGGCCGAGGTGGGTGAATCACAACGTCAGGAGATAAAGACCATCCTGGCTAACACGGTGAAACCCCATCTCTACTAAAAATACAAAAAATGAGCCGGGGGTGGTGGTGCACGTCTGTCGTCCCAGCTACTTGGGAGGCTGAGGCAGGAGAATGGCTGAACCCGGGAGACGGAATTTGCAGTGAGTCGAGATCGTGCCACTGCACTCCAGCCTGGGCAACAGAGCGAGACTCTGTCTCAAAACAAAAACAAACAAACAAAAAAACAAAATATAGGAAGAGCACCCCCTCCCTCACCAGGCTGCTCTGAAGATGACGTCAGTCACCTGGGCATGTGCCTCAGCCCCAGGCCAGCACACAGGAAGCGCTCATACAGGGGATGCGTTGTCCCCATTACCCTTTCTCTGCCAATCTACAGAGAACTCAGCTGAGCAACTGGGAGCTGCAAGCATCCCCGTGTGGCCCAAGGCAGCTCAAGTCCCTTTCCCTGCTGGGCCACCTTCTATTCACCTCGAAATTGAGAGCATTTCCCTTTCTAAGTGCCTTGTTAGCTTAAACTTGCGAAGATGTCTCAGATTTACGTGTCACTTTGATTTCTTGCAGCAAAACCATTATAAATATAGGTATTACTTCTTTTTTTGTTGTTGTTGTTTTTGTTTTTCTGAGACAGTCTCGCTGTATCACCTAGGCTGGAGTGCAGTGGTGCGATCTGCAACCTCTGCCTCCTGGGTTCAAGCAATTCTCTGCCTCAACCTCCTGAGTAGCTGGGATTACAGGAATGTGCTACCCCACCTGGCTAATTTTTGCATATTTTGTAGAGACGAGGTTTCACCATGTTGGCCAGGCTAGTCTCAAATTCCTGGCCTCAAGTAATCCACCTGCCTCAGCCAGGTACTAGCTCTTTAAGAAAAGAAAAAAGCCTCTGCTATTCCACATTAACTGTAACTTTTCACTCTCAAGCAGGTGTGAAGCTGAACAGATTCAGAGGGAGCTGAGAGGCAAGTGTGACTCTGGGTGCAGATAGGACATGGGAGTTTGTGCCTAGGAACAACGCCGACACACACAAGGGGATGATCTACAGACAGGAAAATGAGAGGGCTTACTGCTCAGGAATCCTACTAGGAATGCCTCAAATCTCAGCTAAGAACCAGGTTAAATATTTTTTAGCTATTAATGCACAGAATCCATTGACATATCCCTGAGATGTTTGGCTTCAGGATTAAAATGCCGTCTTAAAGCAGTTGCCTTGCTGACTCCTTATTTCTTTTTAAACTGTGGTGCACAGTGAGGACAGGCATGGGGTCTCATTTTCCTATCAATATAGCTCCACCAGTGGTTAAGATTGATCCATAAGCATTGAACTGAACAAAACAGTACACAGTTATCTCTGTGTTTCTGAATAGAAAGCCCAGTGTGAATGAGGAGCACGGAAATTAGGAGCCAGAAGGCAGGCCAGGCTTCCGGTCCCAGCTCTGCTCCCTCCACCTGCGTGCATGTGGAGCAGGCAGGCTGTAGTGTGCCCTTCCGAGCTGTTCCTTAACTACAAAAAGAAGCCATGTGATTCCTGCCCTGCCCCACTGAAGAAAAGCCCTATGAGATGCTGGGGGATGACATGGGGCTATCACCCTGTCTTTGCTGGGTGACCTCTGATGCTGCAGGCCAGGCCTAGATGCCCTGCATGTGAACAGGTGCCTGGCCCAGGGCAGTGTCCTCGGGGACTGGGCCCGGCCTGGGAAGCACAGCAGCTCACTCCCCAGCAGGCCCGTGAGCCTGGCCTCTCCTTACCTCAGGTCCGTGAGAGGCTGGGGGCTGGGCTGCCGCCACTGCTGCCACCTGTCCACACTGTTTATCTGGCTGAGTGGTTTCTGGCATACCCCGCAGAGGTGACTGGGACCTCTGAGGAGCCGCTGGTGCCGCCTCAGTTCGGAATCGCTGCATCCCAGGCTGGGGATAGGCATGGAAAGGGTGCGCCTGCCGGTTCTCAGCGCCTTCATGGAGCACGGGAATGGGAATGTAGCCTGGTCGGAGCTGGGGATACACAGGGTGGCCTTCCCTAGCAGGTGGCAGTCTAGAGCCCTCCCGGGAAGGGCCATTGGCAGAGGATGGAGTCTCCTGAAATAAAAAGTGGAGAAACACAGGCTCGTTAGAAACCGGGAAGTGAACCCTCCTGGCGGAGAAAACAGTGTGGCACTTGGCACTGTGATCTTCCTGAGTGACTTGGGCCTCACAGCGTCAGCCAGCTCCCAGCCCCTGCACCCTCCAAACCCTCTACCCCTATAGAGCCTGCTGTCTGGCCAACAGTTTACGAACTAGGGGCATCAGGAGAAAGCCAAAAGTATCTGTTAAGCACAGGAAAGGTTCCAATTCCCCAAACTGGTAAGACAGGTTTCTTTTCTGGGTGAACGAGGGCAGCAGTGGGTGTAGGAGAGCCGCCCACGCCTGCATTTTCAGAGACCTGGATCAGAAGGTAAGCTCCAGGAGCAGGGGCCAGCTCCAACCTCTACATTACAGCAAGCATCTCTGTTTCTAAAAAGGCCCTCGCGTTTCCCAGCAACACAGAGCTTGTGCTGGGCCCAAACACAGGACACAGTTTGGGAATCTTTACAGAGAAGTGGGCTGGGGAGTGAGGGCTGCCTCCTCAGGTGTACTGTTAGAACAATCTGCAGGACGGGGAAGGACAGGGACGTAGAGGCAGCGCAGGGGGAGAGGAGCACCCAGGGTTAACTGTGCCGCCTGATGATGCCAACTGACAAAGATTCTCTGCTTGGCCAAACCTTAGGCTTCTGAAGCTTCTCCTAGGCCCATCTGTGCACTTCCTTGTAAAGTCAAGTTTTAGCAAAAGACACTGCTAAGACAGTTTAGCCAGAAGCCCCCTCCCCAGCCTCACTATCTGATCAGCTTCCTCAGCCTCCATCATCCCCAGGTGCTGTCTAATCACTCTGGCCTGTCTTCAGCAAGAATCCTGTTTGGTCAGCATAGCCAGAAACGCCCTTAGCCCTGATGCTTCCTCTTCTAATGTTCCATCCACTGACCCCCACACTGCTCCCTGACTATCAGTTCCCACGCGCCCGTGCTGTACGTGAAGTTGCACCCAGTCTCTCCCCACAATTGCGAGACCCCACTGCCGTGGTCCCTGTGCCTATCTTGATGGCCCTGAATAAATCTTCATGACTGTGCTTTAACAAGTATCACTGAAGAACTTTTTCTTCAACACAACAGAGCCTGCTTGGGCAAGGGGCAGTTGGAGTCCTTCTCTTATGCCCTCTCTTGAAGTTCTCCCTTCAGTGGCCTGGCTATTTTCAGACCCTTGAGAAGGCCAAGTTCCAGATGTACCGCAGGAAAGATCTTATTTCAGACAACAAGGCTGGCCAGTCACTCACTGGGCAGTGCCATCTCTCAGCAAGCTGGGGCTGCGCAACAGAAGTCCTAACAGTCCCCGAGCGCTGAGGGTCCTTTCCCAGGAGGGGAGCTACTGACATGTGTCACTTGCATATATCTGTGCAGGGCAACTCTTAAGAAGGGGAGTGATCTTTCCTGACAGCGGCAGCTCTCTGCACAGCAAACAAATGCCAAAGGCTAAGAATCTATGAGCTTTTAGGGGACAATCTCTACTGCTACAAAATCAATCAAAAGTTAAGGACAGATACTGAGGGCTGCTCTGCACTTTGAGTGAACAGACCATAAATTCTGTGATGTTTCTATTTGTGTGCAGGCGTGGGCACCAGGTGGCTGACCCGACCCTGGTTTAGCCCTTTCAGGCCCATCAACTGCCTCCCTCCTACTGAGACCCTGCCCTTGGAGGGCCTCCAGCACACAGGAAAGGCATGGGTGTCACTGTGTCCTTGGGGACATGGGCAGACAGGCATTCTCAGATTAGAACAGCCACGTGCTCAGGGCGGCGGCATTACATTAGCCTGCTTAACTCTCAGGTCACCCAAGAGCAGGAGCAGGTCCAGGCCTCACATTCAGAGCTGAATTCCTGCCGCGAGACGGCCCTGACAGGGAGCCAGTAAGAGGCGCTGAAGAAACCCTCTGCTACTCAGCGTTGAGTCATAACATGCCTGTGGGCATTGTGTCCACTCACTGAGGTCCTCCTCCCAGCCGAAATCGGGGCCTGCATTGGTCCTGCACTGTCATTTCTGCTGGCTGCCCAGGGGCTCATTGTTTCTTCCCAGCCATGCACAAAAGCCTCAACCATCTGCACACTCCACACAGCAGGGCCCAGCAGTGAGCAAACCCTCATCCGCCTCCTGCTCCTGGGCGAACATCCTGCCACCTGCTGAGTAGTCCTATGGGGTTATCAAACCAGCACGGCGCACTCCCTGCCAACAGGCGCTTAGAAGATGGGCTAAGGAGGCAGGAAACAAATAAGCAGCAGAATGACTTGGAAAGCACGGAGGCCCTGAGGGCTGGGGAAAGGCATGGGCCCTTCCAGGGTAGACGCTGCCCTAGGTGGGGTCTAAGTGTGATTCGTACCTCTATTCCTAACAGTTCTATGAGCTTGGGTAATTCTCTTACCTCTGTAAGCCTTCACTTCCTTTTCTAGAAAACGGAGCTAGCCAACACCTGCCTGGGAAATGTTGTGAGGTTTTATAAGGGCACATCAAGAGGAATGCCCGGAAGACTGGCAATAAATGTGAGTTTCTCCCTAAATAGGCATAAAATTATGCTCTTCAGACTCCAAAGTGTCAAAGGAATCAAAAGTGAAGGATAAGGCCAGGCGCGGTGGCTCAAGCCTGTAATTCCAGCACCTTGGGAGGCCAAGGCAGGCAGATCACCTGAGGTCAGGAGTTTGAGACCAGCCTAACCAACGTGGTGAAACCCCATCTCTACTAAAAATACAAAGATTAGCTGGGCATGGTGGTGGGCACCTGTAGTCCCCGCTATTCAGGAGGCTGAGGCAGGAGAATCGCTTGAACCCCGGAGGCAGAGGTTGCAGTGAGTTGAGATCGTGCCACTGCACTCCAGCCTGGGCAACAGAGCAAGACTTTGTCTCAAAAAGAAAAAAAAAAAGAAAAAGTAAAAGTGAAGTACAAAGTGAATCAATGTGCTAGAAACCAGAATGGTGGTCACCTCTGGAGGAGATGGTAATGGCTGGGAAGGGTCTCGAAAGAGCTTTCCGAGGTGATGGGAATATTCTCTTTTTCTGGGTGGTGGTAAATGCGTGTATAGCTATGTAAAACTCCATCAAACCCCCACACTGCCTACTCTGCCACATCCCACCCACACTCTCTGGTTTTAACTGGGAGAGCTGCTGATCCCAACCCCTTGTAGCCAGACCCTTCCAGGGTCTTCCAGACCCAAGACTCCCTTGAGGAGATGCAGCTCCTCCTGGGGGAAGCCCCTGGATCCAGAAGGCCCTGAGCCAGTCAGCCACGAGCTGAGCACCTCGTGCATCTTGCTGAGCACATCTGGCACCTCCATTGAAAGAGAAGGGGAAGAAGACAGGAGAGAGAGGAGGAAGGAAAAACAACTCTGTCTACACACAAGACGCCGACAGCAGAGACTGCTTGCTGGAAGCCAATATTCAACCTTTCCAGAGACATGGCTTAGTCCACGGGGAAGGAACGTGGTCACTGCAGGCAGGCGCAGTGGTGTCAGAAGAGCGGTGGGAAGCAGTGGCAAGGGGCAGGCTTGGGGGTCAGTGCTAAGCTGAGGGAGATCAGGCTGGAGGCCCAGGGGCCAGGCTGGAAGTGGGGGCTGAGGTTCACCCTTCTGAGTGTTCCAACCATCGCAGGAGATGCCTCAGCAAGACAGAGGGACTGGAAAGAAGCCAGGACATGCTGGGAAGTGAGGAGGGACGTCAGGGAGGAGAGTGAGGAGGTGAGCGCAAAGCAGGGCAGAGGGCCTTGAGGGGAAAGGGCATCCAGAAAGATGAGGGGCACATGGGGGGAAGGGGACCTCCACTGCATATGAGGTCCACTGAACAGGCCAAGCCTGCCGGCACAGCTGGAAAGCAGAGAAGGTCAGGACAGGCAAGGGCAGCCTGGCTGCTTCTCCAACAGTCCTGAGGTCTGTACTCCTGGGTCCAGGTGAATTAATGACCCATTTATGCCATTTAATAAAAAAAAATGTGTCTCCTTGTGAGCACTGCATCTAAAAGACATTCCAGGCTCCCTTCCACTCTGGTGGGGTTTTGTCCAAAAAAACAAAACAAAACAAAACAAAAAACCCAACCATTGCTTTAAATAAAAAACATATGAATTTCACAAAATAGGCAATTAAACACTTTTACGTGAATGAATAATTTCAACCAAAAATGAAACTCCCACCCGTAATGAGGTCTGTGCCACATTCTAATGCTCCCATCTACCATCATTAGGGTCACAACAGCAAATGCTTCCGTTTTTACTAAGTAAAAAACACTGCCTGGGCCAGGCATGGTGGCTCACACCTGTCATCTCAGCACTTTGGGAGGCTGAGGCGGGGGGGATCACCTGAGGTCAGGAGTTCGAGATCAGCCTGGCCAACATGGTGAAACCCTGTCTTCACTAAAAACAAAAAAATACAAAAGTTAGGCTAGGCGCGGTGGCTCACGCCTGTAATCCCAGCACTTTGGGAGGTCGAGGCGGGTGGATCACGAGGTCAGGAGATTGAGACCATCCTGGCTAACACGGTGAAACTCCGTCTTTACTAAAAATACAAAAAAAAAATTAGCTGGGCGTGGTGGCAGGCGCCTGTAGTCTAGGCTGAGGCAGGAGAATGGCATGAACCCAGGAGGCGGAGCTTGCAGTGAGCCGAAATCGCGCCACTGCACTCCAGCCTGGGCGACAGAGGGAGCCTCCATCTCCAAAAAAAAAAATTAGCTGGGTGGGGTGGCGGGTGCCTGTAATCCCAGTTACTCGGGAGACTGAGGCAGGAGAATCGCTTGAACCCGGGAGGCGGAGGTTGCAGTGAGCTGAGATCATGCCACTGCACTCTAGCCTGGGCTATAGGAGCGAAACTCTACCAAAAACAAACAAACAAACAAACAAAAAAACACGAAAAACAACAAACACCACCTAGAACTGCAAGAGTTAAATTGACCTTTCTCTTTTCTACAGTGTTTTCAACACAATCTAGCAAAGAGAGATATTTTGTAAATAGAAGAATCAAAAGAAAAAAATGTGTAATATTTACAATTCTCCTAGAATCTCACTAAAACATGTCTCTTCAATCTACTAAGTGTTGTCAACTTCAAGCACATCCAGATAATGGCTCTTGGTTATACCAGCATCTCTCACATAAGGCTCACTACGTGCCCCTTCATGATGCAAGCGGCAGCTCGGAATCTGCCTCCTCAGAGTTGGGGGGACAGCTCTGTGTGATCACGGGACAGGGACTGGGACGCAACCACAGTGACCAAGCAGATGACTGCTGATCCTCACGGCCACCTCGTCAGGGCCCGCCTGCAGCTCAGAGCTCATTATCCTTATCTCTGGCTAAAGACATCAGGAATACATATTATACAAAATCCAATTAGGAAAGAAGAGCCCAGGGGCTCAGTCCTGACTCTCACTGCTTATCTCACTATATTAATTTATAAAATGAATTGGTTAATTCTGCCCCCTTGTTTGTGCATTGCATTAAAAATCTGAGGCAAGTCTCAGGGTACCAAACAACTCCACGACATGGCCAAGATAGAGAGCAGGAAAAAATGACCCCAGATGAGCCAAAATGTGCCCTATTATATACAAGATATTATGATTAGAGAAAGCCTGAGGTCGGGTTCTGAGCCTTGGTGAGCTGTTGGGCTCCTTTGCTTAAGAGCAGGTCTAAACTGCACTACTGGTTTTTAGAAGCAACATGGGCGCCGAGGAACAGCAGGAGACCTGGGAAGAGGCTGCACTTGGTCCTAATGCTGGCTCTGCCCCTAAATACATGTGTTACGGAAGCGGCTCACATGCCCTCTGTGAACCTTAGTTTTCTCAGCTGCAAAATGAAGGGGAGGCCCAAAAATGTTCTAGATAGCAGTGGCTCTCCAGCACTTGGGGTATCGAAGCACCCAGGAAACGCAAAAATTACAGACTCTAAGCCAATCCAAGTAGGTCTGATTCCATAGGTGTGTGAGGAAGCCTGAAGGTCTGCACTGAGAAAAACAATGATCGAAAGTTCCTTTCAGCTCTGATACTCTGTGTGGCCTGATTTCCAAAGTCCCTTCAAGCTCTCAACAGCTATACAAAGCCCCCAAACAAGGAAAAGTTAATGTCACAGAAATCTAAAAACGACTACTCCTAACTACACTCAAATCATGTCAGAATTGCAGGAACTCAGAGCACCCCAAAGTTTCATGTCCCAGATGAAGAGGAGGGCCTGCCCAGGTACGGTGGTTCACGTCTGTAATCCCAGGACTTTGGGAGGCCGAGGTGACTTCACCTGAGGTCAGATCCAGTCCAGGAGTTTGAGATCAGCCTGTCCAAAATGGCAAAAACCCCATCTCTAGTAAAAATACAAAAATTAGCTGGCCATGGTGGCGCATGCCTGTAATCCCAGCTGCTCAGGAGGCTGATGCGCGAGAATCTTTTGAACCTGGGGGTGAGAGGTTGCAATGAGCCAAGATTGCACCACTGCACTCCAGCCTGGGCAACAGAGTGAGACTCTGTCTCAAAAAAACCAAAAACGAAAAAACAAAAAACAAAAGAAGGAGGTGGCTAACACCCAACCCTGTGCCCTAAAAGCGGGGTGGGAACGACAGCCCCTGGGCACCTGCGAGGTGTCTGCCTAGCCAGGCACACGCCGGGCACACGCAGGTTCACAAAAGAGCCGTGGAGGAGAATCCACCGTGACCCACCCACAACTGACTCCCTGTACACTGAGTGGCCACTGAACCCTGAAAATGGGCACCTTCTGTGAGCCCCAATCTTGGCTCCATAGTACAGTGCTCTTTAAAAAGTGGGTTCCACATCTACAAACCACAGCTTCCATCACTCTGGTCTGAATTAGGAGAAACAGTAACAAAGGCAACTCTTAGGGCTGTCTTGTAGCACTTCTGACTTGGCAGGTCTGGAGTATTAAGTAGGACACAGACTGTATTAACTGGGTTTTCAGGCCAGAAGAGCCTTCACGTGGGTCAGGTGAACACTTCAAAACTTCTAAAACAAAGAAAAAAAGATGGAAGAACACAGGAATCCTGGAACTCCCCATATGGGTAAGGCCTGGATCAAAATTAAGTGGCCTGGCTCGCCTCAGTCAGGCAGGAAACAAACAAAACACTTTCTTCCAAAGTGTAACTGGAGCTGGGTGTGGTAGCTCACGCCTGTAATCCCAGGACTTTGGGAGGCCGAGGTGGGCGAATCACCTGAGGTCAGGAGTTCGAGACCAGTTTTGAGGTCAGGAGTTCGAGACCAGTTTGGTCGACATGGTGAAACCCTGTCTCTACTAAAATTAAAAAAAAAAAAAAAAAAAAAAAAGTAGCCAGACAGGGTGGTGGGTGCCTGTAATCCCAGGTACTTGGGAGGATGAGGCAGGAGAATCGCTTGAACCCACAAGGCAGAGGTTGCAGTGAGCTGAGATCGTGCTTATTCCACAGATCACGCCATTGCACTCCAGCCTGGGCAAGAGAGTGAGGCTCTGAACTAAAACAAACAACGACCAAAACAAAAAACAAAGTGCAACCGGAGTCGAGCTTTAGCACCCTACCAAAGTTCTCTGCTTGCTATGATGGGATGCATGAATGAATTAAGTATTACTGCCCATTTGATACTGAAATAAACAATAAACAGCCATTCACATCCCTACAGCCAAAATCAAAATCCCTTCAGTCCCCACTGGATTGTAATATAGGGTCTCTCCCACTCCCCCAGCACTGTTTTGGGCACATAACAGACTTGGGGAAAATTCTGAATAATAAACTAAGTCCACATTCCACTTACAGCACACCTGAGGAGTTAGGCTTTGTCCAGAGACTCCTGGTAAGACAAGAGGTCTGTGCCAACCACATACCCTATAAATGATCACAAGTCACAGGCTACTGGAGGCTTTATCTAATACGCCTGTTACTAAAATATATATACATTTTATCCTGGGATAAACAGATGACTGTTCCTACGTGATTTCAATGGGAACAATTTTTTTTAGAAGATGAAACCAACATTGCTTCTCTTTGCAGCTGTGTCCAAATAAACAGGAATGAACCAGCATGAGCCTGGGTCTTCAAGTTGCCACCCTGGGTTCCAGTTCCTCCTTGACGCTTACCAGCTGTGTGACCATGGACAGGACTCCTTGCTACTAAGACTGCTTCCCCAGCTGTAAAGATCCCCACATTTCCCAGGGGTTTTTGCAAGAGTTAAGTGAAATAAGGTACAAGTCTTTGTAAACTCTGAGCTGCTCTGTGCCCTAAACAATTGGGTTTCTTTTTCTTTCTTTCTTTCTTTTTTTTTTTTTTTGAGACTGAGTCTCGCTCTGCCGCCCAGGCTGGAGTGCAATGGCACGATCTCAGCTCACTGCAGCCTCCGCCTCCCGAGTTCAAGCAATTCTCGTGCCTCAGCCTCCCCAGTAGCTGGGATTACAGGCATATGCCACCATGCCCAGCTAATTTTTGTTTTTGAGACGAGGATTCGCTCTTGTTGCCCAGACTAGAGTGCAATGGCATGATCTCGGCTCACCACAACCTCTGCCTCCCAGGTTCAAACGATTCTCCTGCCTCAGCCTCCTGAGTAGCTGAGATTACAGGCATGGGCCACCACGCCCAGCTAATTTTGTATTTTTAGTAGAGATGGGGTTTCACCATGTTGGCCAGGATGGTCTCGAACTCCTGATCTCAAGTGATCTTCCTGCCTCAGCCTCCCAAAGTGCTGGGATTACAGGTGTGAGCCACCGTGCCCAGCCACAATTGTGTTTCTTTATTCCACAAATAGTTATTGATGGACTCAGCTTTTCTTCAGCACTAGCTGGTTGGGCTTACTGTTTAAAAAGCCTAATTCTTTTTTAAAAAATATATTTATTTATTTATTTTAGAGACAAGGTCTCGCTATGGGGCCCAGGCTGCTCTGAACTCCTGCGCTCAAGTGATCTGCCTGCCTGGGCCTCCCAAAGTGCTCGGATTACAGGTGTGAGCCACCACACCCAGTTCAACAAAGCCTAATTTTTCAGTCCGTCTCACCAAGTTGGTAGTAAGATGGCCAGAATTAGAAGCCCCTTTATCTGAGAGTCTTAAGAGGACTAATTAGCAAGGATGTCACTTTCTCTGTTGAAGACTATACCTAAAGTTTCACAACCTGGAAGCAAACAGCCAAAGACAACTCTAGGGACCCGAGCCCTAAACTACCCGCCTCTCCAACAGGCCGGGCTGCTGGTCTGGGGAAGAGGCCTGCTCTGCAGACAAACTCCTGGCTGAGCAGGGCACCCAGGTGCACTGACTGTGGCTCCTTGACACACCTCCCTGAGGCCTAGAGAGAAAAGCCAGGCCAGGTTGGGGCACAGAAGGGTCTGCCTGGGAGCAGAACATCTGCTGGCATCTCCTCAACATCCTCGATGGCCCCTCACCAGGGCACACGTCAGTCATCCCCAGGCCAGGCACCATCCACAGCTGCTGGTATTTCCCCTGCTGGGGGCACTCAAGTCAGCATCCAGGCTCCCGGCAGCCCCAGCCCTGCAGCCTGTCTCACGGGTTCCATGTGGCGGAGGTAGGAACTGGAATGCGGCCCAAGGTCACACAAAAGTTAGCTTCAGGGCATGTGAGAAACTACCTACCTCTTCTTTAGGGAAAAAAAAAGAAAAGAAAAAGAGCAGAGCCACCTGCTTTAATCAATCCAAAGTCACAAATCATAGACGGAAAGTACCTGAAATTTCCATCTCAGGAAGCAAACCCTGAATTTAGACAGAGCCAAGGAGAGGGCCTCTCTCATCTGCTACATTTCCATGCTAAATGTAGTGGTCAGCCACCTGGCAAGTCCATCCTCCAGACAAGACCTACAAGTGTCTGTTAGGTCTCAGAGTACAGGACATCAGCAGATGTGTATTCTGTACAAAATACAATTTCCAAAAGAAAAACATCCTCAGTTCATCAGCCGCCGTGCAGGCAAGGGGACCCACTCTGATGGACAGTGAGACTCTTGAGTCCCAGGGGGGGCTCTGCTCCCACCTGCAGTGGCTTCTCAAGCATTTGGCCCATAGCAGCCACACCCACCAGAAGAGGGTGGTGGCACTTGGAAAACTCCTCCTTCCTTCCGTCTGCAGTGACATTTATACCTGAGAGCTGGGTCTAGACCAGCTGTGCAGGTAATCGGCCCCTCAGTAAGGTGGGCTGATGTCTCCCCTCACAGGCTGCACTCCTAGCTCCTGCCTGGTACTTTGGGGCTGCACAGACACGGCTGAGGGAGACCCTCCCCTTGAGGAGCTGGGGCAGAGTAAAGCCAGCGCTCTACACAGCACTGTGCAGGAAACAAGGCCCCAGCCTGTCTCGGGCAGAGGATGGGGAAATGCATCTACAGACACACGGGGCGGGGGCTGGCAGCCGGGTCAAGGCTCCGGAAGGCCCCACAGCTTCATCTGTTACTGTTCCTCTACATCCTCCACTCACAAGGGGCACGGGAAGCCCCAGGGAGGGCTCCGAGGGCCAGCTGGACACTAGTGGGGTGAGTCAGCTGCACTCCGTACAAAGGGGTAAGAAGAAGCCTTGCTTCTAAGAAACAAGACCCCTGGCCTGAGAGCTGAAAGGCCCACAGACAGCCAGGTCAGTCTGCTGTGTGGAGAGGTCACACGTCTATCCACAAACACACTTCCACTCCACAGAGCAGGCTGCAAATGTTTCCGGGGGTTCCACGCATGCATCAGTTCAGGTTTTGGGGAGTTCACCTCCCATGCACCATCTTCCTTGATTCTCCCAACCCTGCTGACAGGAGCATTGCTATGCCCACTTCACAGAAGGGGAGACTGACGCTCAGGGAGGGTAATGCTTTGCCTAAGATCTCTAGAACTCAGGTTTGTCTGATGGTAAGGCCAGGTAGATGCTAACCTTTCTGCTACTCCTGTCACAGCTGTACACTGTGACAATATCCATGCGTCACTAACGTCTCCAAAGCTTCACCTTCCCGGGGTAAAATGCAGCAGGAGAGAAAGGCTTGCATTTCGCCCAGCCACACTGGGCTGAGGCTCAGCCCTGGAACATTCAGTTCAAGTGTACTCTGGGTCAGGGAGCCAGCACTCCATGCTGAGTCATCGGGCCAGCCAGGCAGGGCACACGAGAGTGAGAGCACTCAGCTTAATTCTGAGTCACCACAGCCCCAAGACGGCAGGGACGCCCGGCATGGAGCGCTGTCAGAACCGGGGAAGACCCCGTCCAACCCAGGAAGGAGTGCAAACCCCGCTGGGATGCTGGGGGTCTGAACTGACCCTGAAAGGGTGGGCCAGCGAAGCGGATGGCTTTCCTTCTGCACATGGAGGCGCCTTCCCATTCTCCCACTGTGTGGATTTTTAAACGATCCATTCATTTATTCATTCATTCAATGTCAAGGAAGAATTTTTTTAAATAACTGAAAAAAATATATAATTCTACTTTAATAAACACTGACGAAGATACTTTAAAACAGGAAACGTTTGTTCTCCAACTGAATGCTAAGGAATTTTCCGTAGAAAGTCTCCCCAGTTCACTGGGGCATAGCCCTGTGCTGGGAGCTCTTGGATGGCTGAGCTGTTTACAGGCTCCTGACGCACAGAGCCGGCACTCTGCGATTCTAGGCTTTTCTGAATTGACAGTGAATAAGAAGCTTCACGTATGCTGTGTCTGATCTTACTGCCAGCCACAGGAAAAAAAATTTTAAGAGACTCCTTTCACAGTGCCAGGGGCTGCGCTCTGCGCAGCTATGGAAGCGGGGTCTGGCTGCTGCCAGCTACCAGCCTCTCCAGCCCTGCTGGAAGATGCTGTGTCATTGGGAGAAACAAAAAAGATCTTCTCCAGACCTGTAAGGATGAACTTAGGGAATCAATACTGAAGTCCTCTGTGCAGAGAAGGCCACTCACAAAGTGACGAAAAGGAGCAGGCCTCTGGGGACCTTTAGGAGCCCAGGACAACTCTGCAGTTCTTAGGAACCAATAGGAGGCTTCCCAGGACACACCTGCACCCTTTCCGAGCAGCTCTTCTGTAACTGCCTTCGCGCTCTGGGCAGGCCCGTGTTCTACCCTTCTCCGCAATCACTCTTGCGATCTTTTCTGAGCCTGTGGACCCTGCCAGGCATCAAGAGGCAGAGATGAAACACACAGACTCTGCCCCAGAACTCTTAACGGGGTGTGACCCCAAGGCAAAGCAGGAAAGTGCAGAGCTTAGGAAAAAACACTCAAATTAAAATAATATGGGGTCCAGAGGAGAGCCAGCCTGCTTCGGACCAGGGAGAGGCAGGACATGTTTTGTGGAGAACGGCCTCAAAGTGGGCAGACTTGTCCTCTATATGGCATTTAACACTGTGACTCGCACACTGTGGGCACCAGTGAATTTCAGATGGGGTGAAGGAGTGAGTAAAGTTAGTCGGGCCCATCTCCTAAATCCAGACCCAGGTTCAAGAAACAGGCCAACATTCCTGATTAACTGTACAAAGATGGACTCAAGGCTGTTTATCATCTCAAGCTGTGCCTAGGGAGTATAAAGCAGCCAGGCCCGCTAAAGGCAAGTCTGTCTGTCACCCCTTCAGGAACCCAGGTTGGGGGTAAAGCCACAGAAGTCTTTCTTTTTATCACAGGCCAGGCACACTGCCTCTCTAAGTCTGCTGTTCCATAAGTAAGACACTTCATAGTTTCTCCTTCAGAGAGCTGGTGAGGATTTAGAGATAAGGCTACCCAAAGCATCCACTCATATCTGGCACATATATATAAGTGTGTTGACAGACAGAAAAATACTACATTCATTCCTCTCTCCCCAAGTTCTTCCTAAGCTTTTGTAAGCTGCCTGGCTTCCTAAAAAGCAGCCAAGGTCCCAAAGATATATTCATCAAAATACGTGACAACTTAGTAACACCAGATATCTCATATGGTATCACATGTGCCACATGATGCATACAGATGAATCCTGCACCTGCAAAACGAGGGGCTCTGAAGCCTGCCTCAGAAGGCCAGCTGATGGGCATGGTGGCGCTCACCTCTAATCCCAGCTACTTGGGAGGCTGAGGCAGGAGAATCACTTGAACCCAGGAAGAGGAGGTTGCAATGAGCCAAGATTGCACCACTGTACTCCAGCCTGGGAGACAGAGTGTGACTCTGTCTCAGAAAAAACAAAAACAAAAAACAAAAAAAAAAACCAAGGAGGCCAGCTGAGTCTATGCTCTGAGGCAGAAGCAGATCAGGGGTGTGTACCTGATTCACAACAAAAGGGAGCCCGGGAGGGGCTGGAGAAGAACACCGTCAAGTGTGACACGGGGCTCACTCGTGTTCGTCAGTGCCAGAGGATCTCAAAGATCCTAATAAGCAAGGCCTTTGTCTTCACTTTCTTATGTAAGCTCTCTTAAACATTTAAGAGCAATATTAAAACAGCAAAACTTAAAGGAGAAAGAGTAGGTCTGGATGATGAATGGTTTTCTACTTTGGATGATAAACATCAGAACATCATTTTTAAATGTCAATATAAAGTAATAAACATGTAGAGTGGTTTATATAAGATGACTGTGTGTCATTCCAGAAACGAGGACAGGACTAAGCAAGCCTCATGGGTGGTATGAAGCTTTCTGACTCACAAGCAGCCCTGATAGCATCCAACAGTTAAGCCTTCCCAGCCCTGGCTAACGTCAAAGCTGCCGCAGGTACTGTGTGCAGGCTCCACCCTCATAAAGGGCAAATCTACCCTACAAAACGGGATAAATGATGTTCTCGGAGGTGCAGCTGGTTCTCATGTGAACAACACAGGCTGTTCTTTAGAGGGGAAAATGAAAGTCCTGGAGGAGCTGGGCTCCAAGGCACTGGCCATGCTCTTCATTCGCCCCCCAACAAATCACTTCCATGCAGTTGCACAGGAACTTGCTCAGACATAACTGCAACTTGCTGGAAATACGAAGGAGAGAATGGCCACTCACTTCCTGATTGTGCTCTGCCTCTGCTAAGAGGCATAACAGCTTGCAATCGATCTGGAAAGAGTAAAACGATCTCATCTTTAAGAAAATTCAGGAGGCTCTGCTGAACTTTAAGCAGAATAATGGGTCTCTCTATTTCAATCATAACTTGAAACATTTCCAGTGTTATCTGAAAGGATATTTCTACCTCCCTCTCACAGTGCCTGAGTATAATCTGTTAAATGATTATGGTGAGATTCTGCCAGGTGGGCAAGACAGAAAGAAAAGGCTCTGGCTTGCTTCTTCCTGGGGTCTGGGAGGGTCTCTGGACCACCTCCCCACTCTCGCACTGCCTGCCACCCTGCCAGACTTTGCACCGTGCTGTCTCTGCTCTCTTCCCATGTCACCCCCATATTCACACCTCCAGAAGCCCGGGTACCCAGGGAGTTTCCCCAGGAAGGAAAATGGAGGCTCGGGAAAATGCTCTGCAGGTTATTCAGGAGGCACTAAGCCGCAGCTCGTCCTCCCCAAAATGGGATCACTGGCCATCCGTGGCTCCCACTGCCAGTGCAGCAGAACCAGAACCACCAAAAAAGTTTTTTGGACTGAATAGTTTTCTGGGTCCTACACTGAGCAATTCAGATTTGAACATGGGGTTGGGGGCAGGGAGGTGATGAGACACAGCCTCAATCTGTGTTCTTAACAGTCCCTGGAGACTGCCAGGCTGGTAACCCACAAGATCCACAGAGCTAGAGCGGCCCCGCTCCATGAGGGAGAAAATCCCTCTCATCCCAAGGAGGCCTGGCGGGAACAGCTCTCCAGAATATCCAGCCTCTGTTGTGTTTATTCAGGGAGGAGCCTGGAGGAGTGGCTGCACCAGCACTGAATGCCAACCTCTGCCAAAAAGGGGCCTGTACTGGTATGAACTTGCCAAATTAGTGGGAAGCCCAAGTGTGCAGAAAATCAAACTCCAGGGAGACTGCAGGTGGGGAGGCCCAGCTGCTTAGAATGGGACTGGATGAAGCACAGCATCTTTGCTGGCAGCCATCCTGCTTCAGCAATGACAGAAGACACTTGCTTTCGCTCTGCCCCTCTGTGAAAACAGGGAGTTGTCCTAACCACTTCAGGAGAAGGCAGAGGATCAATTGCAAGACGGCAGTAGAAGACTAAATACAAAGGTCTAGTCTTTTCTTTCCATTTTCTTACTAACATGGTTAAATTTTAAACATCGTGAAGCTGAGTCCTCCCCCAAAGGAGATGTCGTCTCTGGAGCTCCTCATGCTCAATGAACAGCTTTTTACTGATTGACAGCATTTCCTCTTGAAAATGATGATGCTCACACGGGCCTCAGCTCAGCTCCTCCAAAGCCACCCTTTGTTTTATGCAAGGGCCCTTTTCTCATGATGCATTGAGAAGCCCATTCCAAATACAAAATGATATTCTAGGATTCTCCACTACATTTAGTCTCCAGCAAGGTGTAATTCACACAAGTGCAACCAGATATTGTGTGCGTCTAAGAACAGGGTTGAAAGCAATGAAGCACAAACAGCTAATGGGCTGAATGTGAGTTTTCTCCTTAAGTTTTGGTGCCATGCTGACAAGTCTCAAGTCATTCACTTCGTAAAGAGAACTCTTTTCTTGAGTTGATCACGTCCCATCATCAAAATCCAAGCAACCACAGCACAGAGGTCAGTGACCCAATAACTTGGTGGCCAGGAGGGCACAAAGATAATCAGGTATTCTAGCCTGCATGCTTCAGTTTCACAAAACATTCACTTCCAACTTCTAACAGACACACTACCTCTTACTAGGACTTTCCTGACATTAGTTCTCTCCCTGTAATTGGTACTAGCTGGATGACCTTCAAAGTCACACCTGAATTCTCTGGGTTTTTCAGAAAATAAGAGATCTTCTAACTAACTAAGAGATCTTCAAGGACCTTTCAACTTAAAAATTTTGACTATGAAATTTTCAAAGAAACCTTTCCAGCATCAGACTTCTGATGTAATAGTTCTTACTTTTTATTTATTGAGAAGAATAATGGCAGCTAAACCTGCTTTTCTTCTTTTAATAAGGTTTATGAAACTACAGCCTAACCCATGCACCAGGTGGGTACAGGAATATCTCAACTTGCTGGGTAAGTTTCATGCTGAGAACAAAGTGCTGGGAATGTCTATGTTCAAACTTGATCTTCACTCACAACAAAGGCTGCCAGCAGATACCACTGTCCCTATGTCCACAGGAAGAAGGCCTCAAAATAACAGTTGCAAACCACACTAAAGATCAGGTACATCCACGCAGACTCCTAAGAAAGGTGGTTTGAAATGAGTGTCAGTTTCACCCAAAAATGGGCTGAACAGACACACAAAAAGGTATATGCAACTGTGCCCACCCCAGCTAATTACAGCCTCTTGTATTAATTTTCAAGAATAAATATACAACTAATCTCTCGTAAATGTAAACTGCTGCCTGTACAGTGTCTCACTGTTGGGCACCGGAGTTTTATCAATATTGTTAAAACAAAAAGTGCATTAAAATGAAGGGAAATAATACAGGTCTTTCTTCTAAAATAATGGGTTACAAAGTATTTTTAATTTGGTGAGTTTTTAAATCTTCAAAATAATTTACCAGCTCTTTGCTGCTTTTATCTTGCCCAGACGGCAGTAACAATTACGCTTTAAGTATAACATATTTATTTTTAAAAACTTTTTATTTTGAAAGCTCAAATTTATATAAAATTGAACGAATAGTATAACTATGATTTTTGAAAATTAACAGACTCATTCCAAATTTACGTTTTCAAATTTCATGCTCTTGGGGATTAGGAATATCGTTGCATATATGTAAATGAGACATACTTCTGCTGTATTCCCAAGAGTATCATTACTCAGTTATTTGTGTACTGGTAACAAATTCTAAGTATTTTAATACCATAACAAGGCAGGAAGCGAATGCCATTATAAATATACACGTATCATTCTCTTTCTCTCCAGTGTGAGGCAATGTGGTAAGGCAATGGCCAACTGTAAGTCTCAGATCTCTAGTTTAGAAACTGCTGGGGAGAAGTGCACCCTCGTTTACATTTTACAAGTCATACTAGGATACATTCGTATTGAAAGCACTTTCAAACAATAATACAATTTTAATTTAAAATACACACACACACACACACACGCGCGCGCGCGCACATATATATGAATGTTTTGACACCAGCCTCCTGAGTCATTGGGTGCCTAAGATGGGACAGCAAACAAGATACCCCTCAACCAAGTTGGAGAACTTGAGCGGTAAAATTCCCCCCAAAAACCACCATCCGAGCTTGCGAGTGTCCTCCTCGAGTCCGCGGTCAGCGGGGTGCGCCGCGGGTCCCGGGACCGGAGGCCGAGCCGGCAGCAGGGGCCGCGGCGGGCCGGAGCCTCCGGAGCTGACCAGGCCGGCCGCTCCCTCCGAGCCCGGGAGCGCGAGGCCAGCGCCGGACACGCGGCCCTCCGCCCCGAGTCGAGCCGTGGACGGCACCGGACCCACTGCGGGGTCGCTTCCCGGGCGACCGGATCCCGGGGCCTCCTTTCGCCCCGACTCCTGTAAAGGGCGGGTCCGGAGCCGGGACTCGTCCGGGAGCACCGGGAGTGTGTGGCGGGGCGCGGAGCCGGTGTCCGCCTGCAAGGGGCCTTCGCCGACCACCGGGCCCCGCCGCCTGGCGTCCCCCCGGCCCAACCCACTCCCCGCCGCCTGCCGTCGAGGTGGCGCCGCCGACCAGGGCGGGCCGCGGGCCCAGCTCACCTTGGGGCCCTCAGAGGGCACGCGCGGGTCGTTCCACGTCGTGGTGCGGCTGTTGTGGTCCACGAAAAAGGGCCAGCCGGTCTGCGGGTCGATCTTGATCTCCCAGCCGGGGGGCAGGGGGTCGCGGTCACCGTTGCCGGACGCCACCTGCATCATGGGCGAGTGGGTGGCGGCGCTCATGCTGGGTCGGGGTCTGCCCGCCGGGGCGCGGGTGTGGGGCGCGGGCTCCGGGCGCCGAGTCTCTGGCCGGGCCGCCGCCGTGGGCCCCTCTCCGCCGCCGACGTGTCCGGGAAGCCGGCGCCGGGCACCTTTATGAATTAAAGGCGGGGGTGACGTGGCCAGAGAGGGGTGGAAGTGTCTGGAAATAGCCTCCTCGGTGCCAGAGGGGAAGGAGGCGATAAAGGGAGGTAGCAACTGGCCGGCTAGAAACTTCTGGTCCAGTCCAGAGAAGTTGGCCGCGGCCCGGGGTTGGACGCGGAGCTCCGCCCTGAGTCATCGGCTATAATCGCGACGGGCGGGGCTGAGGGGCCGGGGCGGGGCTGAGGGGCCGGGGCGGGGCCTCGGCCCGCTCGCCCCTCCCCCACCTTCTCCCGCCCCTCCCCCCGCCGTCTCGTGCGCGTGCCCGGGCCGGAGTCGCCGGGGGCGGGCGCGGGCGCGTCTTCGGGGTCCGCCTGCGGGTGGGGCTCCGGAGGAGCTGTACTGGGGGCTTACCCCGTGGCCCCGGGAGGGTTTCGGCTTTCGCACTCGCTCTCTCCCTCTCCTTTGCGCCGACTGAGTGTTCCTGGGGCTGGAGCCCGTGCTCCCCGTGCCTGCCGCCCCTCTTTCCTGTACAAAGCCATCTCGCCCACCCCCACCCCACCCCCACCCCCCAACCCCCCATATATGATAGCCGGGGACCATGAGGGCTGTCCCGGAGGAGCGCGGGGACGCTCATCTGACACCAGAAGGAAGCCAGGGAGAAAATGGAAGTTAGTGCAAACTCACCTGCCTTCCTTTGGAAACTTCAAGAAAAAAAGAGATTGTGTCAGCTGATGGCTTTTAGTCTCCTAGACTAAAAAGAAACTTTCGTTGCAGTGAACAGCTTTAAAGAAAAATCACATTTTCTTGGATTCGGATCTTTTTTATGGTAGAAGTTGGTTCTTGCTGTCTTACATCTTGACCCTCATTTGGGAAGTAAAGACCGAACCTAACCATGACATTTTTTGTTTGGTTTATTCAATTGCACTTGTAACCTGTCAAAGGAGAAAATTACAACACATTTAAAGATCTTTTCTGTTGTTGTTGTTGCTGATTCTGATTTTTTAACTTTTGTTGTTAGTTTAAAGATCTTAATTTTATTTGTGATTCTAGAATTGGGCAACACCTCCATTAAATTAGAATAAGTGCTCCCATGAGCTGAGCAGAAGAGGTTGATTTTATAGACAGAGAAGGGCTGAAGAAAGCAGAAACAAAGAACCAAGACTGGATTGGTTGTTTCAAAATTACTTTCCTTGTAAGGAGGGGACAGCGAGACAGAATCATAGAAAAATAACTGATGAGGGCTTGCCACCATGGCTCATGCCTGTAACCCCAGCACTTCGGAAGGCCAAAACTGGAGGACTTCTTGAGTCCAGGAGTTTGAGACCAGCCGGAACAATACAGTAAGACCCCCATCTCCACAAAAACAAAAAATAAGCCAGGTGCAGTGGCTTATGCCTGTAGTCCCAGCTGCTCAGGAGGCTGAGGTGGGAGGCTTATTTGAGCCCGGGAGTTTGAAGCTGCCATGAGCTGTGATTGTGCTTTTCATGCCAGCCTAAGCGACAGAGCAAGACCCTGTCTCTTTAAAAGAAAGAGAGAGAAATGACTGGTCACCACCAGGTTACATACATACAGATTACTATACAATTGACCCTTAACATGGGTTTGAACTGAGCAGGTCCACTTGTACATGGATGTTTTTCAATAAAAGTTACACCGAGTGTGCTTGCCTCTCCTGTCTCCCCTTCCATCTCCTCCACCTCTTCTGCTGCTGCCACCCCTGAGACAGCAGAATCAACCCCTCCTCTTCCTTCCCCTCCTCAGCCTCCACATGAAGATAATGAGGACGAAGATGTTTATGATGATCACTTCCACTTATTGAGTAGTAAATGTACATCTCTTCCTTATGATTTTCTTAATAACATGCTCTTTTCTCTAGCTTACTTTATTGCAAGAATACAGTGTATAATACATATAACATACAACATATGTGTTAATTGACCGTTCATGTTATTGGCAAGGCTTTCGGTCAACAGTAGGCTATTGGTAGTTTTGGGAGATTCAAAAGTATGCAGGGGCCGGGCATGGTGGCTCACACCTGTAATCCCAGCACTTTGGGATGCCAAGCGGTGGATCACTTGAGATCAGGAGTTTGACACCAGCCTGGCCAACATGGTGAAACCCCAACTCTGCTAAAAATGAGCCGGGAGTGGTGGTGGATGCCTGTAATCCAGCTGCTTGGGAGGCTGAGGCAGGAGAATCGCTTGAACCCAGGAGGCGGAGGTTGCAGTGAGTCCAAGATCATTCCACTGCACTCCAGCCTGGGCGACAGAGCCACACTCCAATTCAAAAACAAACAAACAAACAAACAAAAAAGTTTACAGGGATTTTCTTTTCTTTTCTTTTTTCTTTTTTTTTTTTTTTTGAGACAGAGTCTTGCTCTGTCTGCCAGACTAGAGTGCAGTGGCGCAATCTCAGCTCAGTGTAACCTCCACCTCCCAGGTTCAAGTGATTCTCCTGCCTCAGCCTCTCGAGTAGCTGGGATTACAGGTGTGTACCGCCACACCCAGCTAATTTTTGTATTTTTAGTAGAGACAGGGTTTTGCCATGTTGACCAGTCTGGTCTGAAACTCCTGGTCTCCAGTGATCCACCTGCCTCAGCTTCCCAAAGTGCTGGGATTACAGGCACGAGCCACCTCCCCCAGCTATGCAGGGATTTTCAACTGCACGCAGTTGGTGCCCCAACCACCTCCTGTCGCCCCCCAGCCCTCACCCCTCATTCGAAAGTAGCTTGTTTGGGAAATTAGACTATCATCTCTCCTGATGTCTCAGAAAGTCAGATTACAACTTGGTTTTGGTTTGGTGGTGTAGAACTTTAGCATGAGTGACTCCTTTCTGATTTTTAGTCGGGTCTGTTGAGGCCTAATGCAGGAGCTTAGTCCAAAACAGTGACCTCTTGTAACTTTTATTTAACAAACGTCAATGAGCACCTCAATTCCCCTGGGAAAGACAGACTGTGTTCCAGAAAGAGAGAATGTTTGGGAGGTGACATTTTAGATTTTTAGGCACCCTGACTCATTCCCTTCCCCAGAAACACTTTGAACTAATATTGGGCCTAGTTTTCAGCTCGGAATCAGAGAATATCCTCGAACCCCAGTTGATACCTCTGCCCTTTCCTGCCCTCAGATTACTCCTGGAGGAAATGCCAGAGAGGACTGCCTATCATTTCCAACGGAATGATTCTCACTTGTAAAAGTACGCTTATCGGCTCTGGAGTCCAATAACTCCGGCGGTGATTAGGCCTCTGGGACTGATGCAGGTCACCAAACATGTTAGAGACTGGTGTGTAAACCTGAATATCAATGCACTGATTTCCCATGGGAAATATTACTGTTGAAGGAACTAGACCCCCAAATTTCCTAGTCAGTGCCTGTCTTATGCTTCCTTATATCTGCAGCCCTGAACCCAGAGCCCATATTCAATAAATGTTGATGTTTATCAAAGATTGAATCCAGAGTGAAATTTTATTTATATCTTCTTCCTTGCTCACTTTGCTTTCCACTGCAGTTTATTTTTTTTTTTTTTTTTTTTTTTTTTTTTTTTTTTGAGACGGAGTCTCGCTCTGTCGCCCAGGCTGGAGTGCAGTGGCGCGATCTCGGCTCACTGCAAGCTCCACCTCCCGGGTTCACGCCATTCTCCCGCCTCAGCCTCCAAGTAGCTGGGACTACAGGCGCCCGCCACCACGCCCGGCTAGTTTTTTTGTATTTTTAGTAGAGACGGGGTTTCACCATGTTAGCCAGGATAGTCTCGATCTCCTGACCTCGTGATCCACCCGCCTCGGCCTCCCAAAGTGCTGGGATTACAGGCTTGAGCCACCGCGCCCGGCCCACTGCAGTTTAAATAACCACAGTTTAAATAAACACAGAGGCCAGGTGTGGTGGTTCATGCCTGTAATCCCAGCACTTTGGGAGGCAGAGGTGGGCGGATCACTTGAGGTAAGGAGTTCAAGACCAGCCTGGCCAACATAGAGAAACTCCGTCTGTACTAAAAATACAAAAATTAGTTGGGTGTGGTGGCAGGTGCCTATAATCCCAGGTAGTCAGGAGGCTGGGGCAGGAAAATCGCTGGAACCTGGGGGGCGGAGTTTGCAGTGAGCCGAGATCATGCCATTGCACTCCAGCCTAGGCAACAGAGTGAGACTGTGTCTCAATAAGCAAACAAACACTGAAAGTGGTGTTGGCCATTTTTCCCCTGAAAGAAGCAGCAGGGAGGAAGCAGGTTATTCTGGGACTAACATAGCTGCTTCTGACAGTTGCTCTGGAGGCTAAAGCAGCTCCATCTTGGATGCTCATCTGCCATGTTCACTTCTGACGAACCCCAGTTCCAGGAATGCCTCTAAAATTTCCATTTTCACATACTTACCCTTAGGTCAAAATAATGTTGGTGTTACTGTAAACACATACTTACTATAAATGCTGCCTGTGGCAAATTCTCTATGGTATACAAGCCCTTGGACTTGAGGGTAACAGTGCAGGGATCCGCCATCTTGTCTTGCAGCCATCCAGGACATGGCTTGTGTTTGTAAGTCCCTATTAAGTGTTTCTTTCTGAGAAATTGGATTTGTCCACCACTTTCTTCAGCTTCTCAGCTTCCTCAGCCTTTGGAGGTAGGTGTGCGTAGACCTGCTCATCACAGAACAGTTATCCTATACTAGGGACTTCCACAGGGCTTGTCTAAAACAGAGACACAAGTCTTGGAGAGCTGGCTGGAAGAAGCTGCTTCGAGCCACGTTGAATACCGAGCATAGTGTCTGGTCCTTGGTGGCTTTTTGTCTTCTCCAGGCCCTCGGACACTCCCTCTTTAGATCTCCTGGAGTTCATTTGCCCAGATCAGAAGTTTAAGCATAACCCTAAATTTCTTTTGCCCCTCACTATGTAATTATCCTTTTTTTTTTTTTTTTTTTTTTTTTTTTTTTGAGACTTGTTCTGTCTCCCAGGCCGGAGTGCAGTGGCGTGATCTCAGCTCACTGCAACCTCTGCCTTCCTGGCTCAGGCGATTCTCCTGCCTCAGCCGAGTAGCTGGGATTACAGGCACCCGCCACCATGCCCAGCTAATTTTTGCATTTTTAGTAGAGACAGGGTTTCACCATGTTGGCCAGGCTGGTCTTGAACTCCTGACCTTGGGTGATCCGCCTGCCTTGGCCTCCCAAAGTGCTGAGATTCCAGGTGTGAGCCACCACGCCTGGCCCATTTAATTATCCTTAAATCTGTGGATTCCACCTCCTAGATATTCCTTGATTGTGAACTCCTATCTGTCTTTAGTGCCACCAACCCGTCCAGGTCACCTTTGCCTGTTCTCTGGACCGTGACACGGCCTCCTGGTGGATCCCCCAGCCTCTAATCTTTGTGGATGTGTGTGTGTGTGTGTGTGTGTGTGTGTGTGTGTGTAAGCAGTTGGTCATGTAAACCAGCCTCTAATCTTGTTCATCTCCAATTCATTGCCCACATGGTAGCCAGGGCGATCTTTGAAGCACAAAACAGGCCTTGCCCCTTCTCTGCCTAGAATTCTTTAATGTCTCTCTGTTGACTCCACACTCCTTGGCTTGGTGTACACAAGACCTTTCTCCCCTCAGCCTGGTGTGCACTCTGGCTGGCCTTGCTGCACCACATCATGCAGGCACTGACACAACTTGCCCTTGCCTCTGCCCACCCTGCTTCCTCCACCTGGAGAGCCCTTCTCTCCAACACCCAGTGGCCTCCCACTCTCTTTGCCTGGCTGACCCCCCTTCATCATCAGGTACTATCTTTGGCATCACTCTTCTTCATCTTCCTGATCTGAGTCATGTGTCCCTTCTATTATGGCAAAAACTGTGATTACTTTTGCACCAACCCAATAGGTGCTCTGTAGAAAGTAAAAAGTTTCCTCTTCAAAGCTTCCCTTCTTGTTAAAGGATAAATCATAAATGTTAAAAATAATAGTTTATTTTAAAGACTAACTTCCTTCAAGCCTCCTTGCTTTGTGCTAATAACTCTTTGTTAAGCCTTGTCGTATGTAGCTATTAGATATAAAAGAATAAGTACAGTCGTCCAGGCGCGGTGGCTCACGCCTGTAATCCCAGCACTTTGGGAAGCCAAGGCAGGTGGATCACAAGGTCAGGAGATCAAGACCATCCTGGCTAACACGGTGAAAACCCGTCTGTACTGAAAATACAAAAACAAAATTAGCTGGGTGTGGTGGTAGGCGCCTGTAGTCCCAGCTACTCTGGAGGCTGAGGCAGGAGAATGGCATGAACCCGGGAGGCGGAGCTTGCAGTGAGCCAAGATCACGCCACTGCACTCCAGCCTGAGAGACAGAGCAAGACTCTGTCTCAGAAAAAAAAAGAGTAAGTACAGTCTATGTCCTTGTACTTTAACCAAGATGTTTGTGCTGGATGTACTCAAAGGCACGTTCCAGCTTGCAGCCTATGCCCCTTCCTTATTTAAAAATACTGTTACTTTTCTAAGTCCTTTCGCAAGCAACTTCATCATTTCCTTTGTTCTCTATTGCTTTCACCTATTTAAGAAAGTTTTAAATTATTAGCCAGTCGGATTTAATTTAGACTGTGAGGTCCCACTCCAGCCAATAGAGACAGGACACAGTAGCAGAGACAAACTGCATAAAGGATAAAAATTACTTCCCTCCTTTGTTCAAGTGTGCTCTTGCCATTGTTCCATTTGCAAGGAGCACCCTTTCCGCAAAAAGTAAAATTGCCTTGCTAAAAAAAACTTTTTGTCTAAATGCCAGTTTTTCCTTGCCATACCAGGGAACAAGCATTCTGTTTCTAAATAAACATTTTACTTATAACATGCTCCCTTATACATCCCGTGCCACCCTGTCAATTGCACTGCATTGCAATTGCTTGTCTGATGGTCTAATTTGTCCATGGATTGAGTTTCGTGAGGGCAGGAGCAGACTTGTCAATCACCACTGGGTCCCCAACCTCTAGCATGGTGCCTGACAGACAGTAGTTACTAAAGCAACAATAATTGTAATGGCTACCATTTATTGAACATTTACTGCATGCCAGGTACTGTGTGAAAGGCTTTGTTTGGATTACTGCATTTAATTTTTATGGGAGAGGCTGTGATGTGTGCTGCCCAGATCCACTTTCAGGGATGAAGGACTTATTCCACCTACTGTTGGGGATGCTGTAGGAAGCCCAGTCTCAGCTTTATGGGGACTGATGCAGCTGAAGAAAACTGCCTCGCCCAAGATCACACAACCCTCCAGGGACAACCTGCATCCAGTGACTGATCTACTGAGGAGGGCCTTAGAGGCTCAGTCCCTTTGGTCCAACTCAGGATAGGGCTAACGGGCTACCCCGGCTCCAGAGCGCCCTCTGGGGTTGACTGCTGCTTTCTTTGGGACTGCATCACAGCTCAGCTTCTCCCTCTGTGCAGTCCTGCTTCCTGTGTTGCTCCTAGGAGAATTCCGTAATAAAGTCCAGCTTGCTGCCTCTCATAGTCAGCTTCCTGAGGAACCAAGCCTGGAACAATCCTCTTAGCAGCCTTCTAGATAGGCGTTATTATGATTCTCCTTTTACAGATGAAGCAACTAAGGTTTGGAGACATTAACACAAGACTCTTGATTTGTGGAGGCGGGATTTGAATTGCGGCAGTTGACGCTGGATCCCACGCTATTAACCAGGCACTCAAACATGATAAGTGAATCAATGGCTTAATCCCACTTGTCACCAAGGGAAAAAATGTAAAAAGCTAGAATTGAGAAACAACGCTTTGTGCAAATGACTTTTTCTCAATGCTGAGGAAACAGGAGCCGCAGCTGACTGCTGTGGAAGATTGTAAATCAGCCCTATCAATGCTGTGCCCAGGCCTGGCTGACTCATAGCACAGGTCACAGACAGAGGACTCGAGCCCAGCTATAATGGTGAGTTTTAAATGAAAACGTCAACCACAAGATTTCAGCGTCTGGATGATTTAATCCATTTCTAATGGAACACAAGAGCCAGCCTAGGAGAACAGCCAGTTCTCCCTGATCTGTGCAAAATGCTGGTCATCCCAGGTCATTTTCGTTTGCCTTTGGGATGCTGTGAGAGATCAGCACGTGCAGTCATGCACACCTTCACTAGCCATGACCTCTCAGGGAGGCCCTTCCACTAGGGGCAGCCTAAATAAAAGGAGGCCAGGGCCATCTGGATGGAAGCCATGGCCTCTCTCTAATGTCCTGATGGTCAAGTGCATTGGGAGAGAAGGGCTACAGGCAGTAGATATTAGCACCGAGGGGGATACAAGACATCCGGCTTGGTTATACTGTGCAGACTTCTATGATAAGCTCTATAAATAGGCCCTGCTGGAGGTGGAGGGGGAAATCAATATGGCTTCACTGCAGAGTTTAGATTGCAGCACTAACTTTGCATCTGTTATTAAAAGTTAAAGTCTGTGCCTGCTTGGGCCCAGTCACCCTGTGCTCTCTGACCCTGTGTGGCAGGTATATCCTGGAACAAGCATCTAGGCCTTTAATCATAAACCATCCTGTTTAGCTATTTAACTCTCTACGTTCTTCCCTGAAAGAATGGCAGGAACCGTGGTACTGGGGACTCTAGCATCAAAAGCTAATTATTTTTTACTTTTTAGTTTTTGAGGTGGAGTCTCACTCTGTTGCCCAGGCTGGAGTGCAGTGGTGGGATCTCAGCTCACTGCAACCTCTGCCTCCTGAGTAGCTGGGATTATGGGTGTGTGGCACCACACTGGCTAATTTTTGTATTTTTAGTAGGGATGGGGTTTCACCATGTTTGCCAGGCTAGTCTCGAACTGCTGACCTCAAGTGATCCACCTGCCTTGGCCTCCCAAAGTGTTGGAATTACGGGCGAGAGTAATGGCACTCAGGTTTTGTTTTTTTTTTTTAAATATCAGGTGCTGTCCTGATCTCATTTATCTACCCAGCAACTCTAGGAAGCACAGGCTTTTATTAAACCCATTGCGTGGTTGAGGAAACAGGCTTGGAGATGTTGAATAACTTGCCTGAACTCACATAGCTAACCAGCAGGTAAAACAAGGATTTGAAGCCAGGTCTGGCTGATTCTGCAACCTGTATTTAACCACAAGGCAAAACAGCCCTCCACCTCTTGCTGCCTCTCTTTTTCAGGTGAGTCCTAGCTGAACAGCTGAATTGCATTGAATAGTATCACCGCAAGTTCACCCACAACCTCGGAATGTGACCTTACTTTGCAGATGTGATCAAATTAAGATGAGGTCATACTAGATTAGAGTGGGCCTTAATCTAATGACTGGTGTCCTCATAACAAGAGGTCACCAGTTCATAACTGTAATCCCAGGACTTTGGGAGGCCAAGGCAGACAGATCCCTGGAGTCCAGGAGTTTGAGAGCAGCCTGGGCAACATGTCGAAATCCTGTCTCTACAAAATAAGCAAACATTAGCTGGGCGTGGTGGTGCAAGCCCGTAGTCCCAGCTACTTGGGAGGCTGAGGTGGGAGGATAGCTTGAGTCCGGGAGGCAGAGGTTGCAGTGGGCCAGTATCATGCCACTGCCCTCCAGCTTGGGAGACACAGCGAGACCTATGCCTCAAAAACAAAATAAAAAGAGGGGCCGGGCACGATGGCTTATGCCTGTAATCCCAGCACTTTGGGAGGCCAAGGTGGGTGGATCATTTGAGGTCAGGAGTTCCAGACCAGCCTGACCAGCATGGTGAAACCCGATCTCTACTAAAAATACAAAAAAAAATTAGCCAGGTGTGGTGGCGCATGCCTGTAATCCCAGCTACTGGGGAGGCTGAGGCAGGAGAATCGCTTGAACCCTGGAGGTGCAGGTTGCAGTGAGCCTTGATCACGCCACTACACTTCAGCCTGGGCAACAGAGGAAGACTCTGTCTCAAAAATCAATAAATAAATAATAAGTAAATAAAAATAAAAAGAGGGAAATGTTGATACAGAGACACAGACATACAGGAAGAGGACCATGTGACAATGAAGGCAGAGATCGGAGCAATGCACCTGTAAGCCAAGGAGCACCAAGGATTGTCCGCAACCTCCAGAAGCTGAAAGAGGCAGGTAGGATTCTCGTCTAGAGTCTTCCAGAGACAACATGGCCCTGCTGCCTCCTTCATTCCTGACTTCTTTAAGGTCAGGTTTCAATTCTATCACCCTGACTAAACATAAATGAATGGATAGCTTGTCAAGCAAGAAAACCAATAAATAATGATACGAATGTAGGAGGGAAGTGAAAAATGTCTGGTTAACCATTTGTTTATTCACTCCACCAAGCATTTGATGCCAGTCTCTGGGATTACAATGATGGATGAAACAGGCTCAGCCTCTCTGCTCAGGAGTTAACGATTTTGTGGATTCAAGAACCCTGTGTACAGTTAAATTACATTACAACGTGGTAAATGCTGTTGCAGAGATACAGATAAAATGATGCGGGAGCCGAAAGGGCAGAGCAACTAACTCAGCCTAGTGAATCTGGGACGGCTTCAGGGAGACATTTGTGTTGAAAGAATTTTAAATCAATAATCAGTAATATACACACGATACAGAACTCCAGGTGCCAAAGGAGACTGCATTAGTTCACTAGGTCTGCTGGGACAAAGTACCACGAAATGAGTGGCTTAGAACAACAGACATGCATTGTCTCAGGTCTGGACTCTAGAAGTCCAAGCCAAGGTGTCAGCAAGGTTGGTGCCTTCTAAGGGCTGCAAGGGAAAACGCTGTTCCATGCCTCTCACCTAGCTTCTAGTAGTTTGCTGGGCATCATCCCAATCTGCTTTCATTTTCACATGGCATTCTCCCTGTACGCCTGCCTGGGTCCAAATTCCTCTTTTTTTTTTTTTTTTTTTTTTTTTGAGACAGAGTCTCACTCTGTCACCCAGGCTGGAGTGCAGTGGCGCGATCTCAGCTCACTGCAACCTCCGCCTCCCGCATTCAAGCAATTCTTGTGCCTCAGCCTCCCCAGTAGCTGGGATTACAGGCACCTGCCACCATGCCCGGCTAATTTTTGTATTTTTAGTAGAGACAGAATTTTGCCATATTGACCAGGCTGGTCTCAAACCCCTGACCTCAGGTGATCCACCCGCCTTGGCCTCCAGAAGTGTTGGAATTACAGGCATGAGCCACCATACCCGCTGCCTCTTTTTCTTTCTTATATAGAGATGGGGTCTCACTGTGTTACCCAAGTTGGTCTTGAACTCCTAGGCTCAACTGATTATCCTGTCTCAGCCTCCCAAAGTGCTAAGATTACAGGCATGAGCCACCGCACCTAACCTCAAATTCTCCCTTTTCAACAAGGACATTAGGGGCCCACCCTACTCCAGCATGACCTCATCTTAACTAATTACATCTGCAATGACACTATTTCCAAATACACTCACATTTTGAGGTCCTGAGGTAGGACTTCAACATATAACTTGGCGGGGGTGGGTGGCAGGGGTGGGGGAGGTTCACAGTTTACCCCGTAATGGGTACTCGGTGAAAAATAAACCTCCCGGCCAGACTTGGTGGCTCACACCTGTAATCCCTGCACTTTGCGAGGCTGAGGTGGGCTGATCACCTGAGGTCAGGAGTTCAAGACCAGCCTGCCCAACATGGTGAAACCTCATCTCTACTAAAAATACAAAAAAAAAAAAAAAAAAAAAAATTAGCCTGGCTTGGTGGCAGGCACCTGTAATCCCAGCTCCTTGGGAGGCTGAGGCAGGAGAATCACTTGAACCCAGGAGGCTGAGGCAGGAGAATCACTTGAACCCAGGAGGCTGAGGCAGAAGAATCACTTGAACCCAGGATCTTGCAGTGAGCCAAGATCATGCTACTGCACTCCAGCTTGGGTGACAGAGCAAGACTCTGTCTCCAAAAAAAAAAAAAAGAAAAGAAAAGAAAAGATAAAAGAAAGAGAAAGAAAAAGAAAAAGAAACTTCCTTTCCTCTACAGCTTCCCAGTTCCCTGCTCTAGAGGCAACGCCTCCAGCTTACTGAGTGTATTTCCAGGGGTCTCCCATTCATTTACCAACATATATGTGCACATTCTTCCTACTTGTAAAATGACAGCCATGTACATTGGCATTTGCCTTCCTCTTTTTGCTTAACAATGTTCCTGTGAAATTTTCCAAATCACTCCACACAGAGCCTCTTTACTCCTTTAAGTGACTGTACAGTACTTTCTAATTTATTGAACTGGTCTCCCATTAATAGATACTTAGTTTCCAATCTTCTGTTATTACAAACAATGCTGCAGAGTGTGTGTGTGTGTATATATATACGTGTGTGTGTGTATATATATATACGTGTGTGTGTATATATATGTGTGTATATATATACGTGTGTGTATATATACACGTGTGTATATATATACGTGTGTGTATATGTGTGTGTGTGTGTGTGTGTGTATAGAGAGAGAGAGAGGCAGACAGGGTCTCACTCTGTCACCCAGGCTGGAGTGCAGTGGCATGATCTCGGCTTACTGCAACCTCCACCTCCTGGGTTCAAGTGATTCTCGTGCCTCAGCCTCCCAAGTAGCTGGGATTACAGCATACACCACCATGCCTGGCTCATTTTTTTTTTGTATTTTTAGTAGAGATGGGTTTCGCCATTGGCCAGGCTGGTCTCAAGCTCCTGACCTCAAATGATCCACCTGCCTCAGCCTCCCAAAGTGCTGGGACTACAGGCATGAGCCACCACGCCTGGCCTGCAATGTATTTTCTTGTGCACAGGTCATTTTGCATGAAAATACGAGTAGATCTATCAATACCTGGAAGTGGAAGTGCTCCGTCATCAGGCCAATGCATTTTAAAATTTAAGTTATTTTGCCAAATTTGTCTCCAAGGAGGTCAGAGGAGGTCAGCCTCGTACCAGCAGTGTTCGGAGTGCACGTTCCCCATGATTTTTTTTTTTTTGCCACAGAACAATAGACACCTTTATTCCATGGGCAAAGACAGAAAGGATGAGGATTTATTTGCCTTTCGGGGCCTTGATTTTCCTGAGACAGAGCTCCAACTCCTTGCCCTCTGGCACATAGCCATGGGCTCGGCCACACTGTCCCGGCCTTCATGTGATGCATGCAAGAAGCTTGCCCTGCTGGAACTTCTCCTGGAGTCTCCTCCAGGAGACTGCTGATTTTGGCATTCTTTTCCCTTTCATCGTATTTCTTCTGAATTTTTTTAGATCGTTTTTTGTTTAAAGTCTTTTCTTCCTCAGGAGTCAGCTTGGCTCCCTTCTTGCAGCCCAGGGGCAGCGCACAGTGGGACTCATATCACTGGCAGTATGGTGTGCTGTCGGTGAGCATGAAGCCGTTCTTCACCAGGGTCTTGGCACAGGCCAGCTTGTTATTGGATGCATTGTAGACAACATCAATGATCCTTGTTTTGCGACTACAACACTCTGAACCCCAGGAGAAATTCCCCATGTCCAGCCTCAGGGCACCACATTTCTTGTTACCTCCCCGCGCACGGACTGTGTGGATGCGGTGGGGGCCAATCTTGGTGTTGGCAGCCAGACACCCCAACTCATATTTATGCTTCTTGTGGTAGGGCTTTCTCTTGTCCCCAGTCTTGTGGCACTTGTGCCAGTTGTCCCGAGAGATGCCCATTGCTCAGTGCTGGCTGGAAAGAAGCTCCACGATCTTGCCAGACTGTGTTAGCTAATGTTCTGATCTTTGCCAATCTGATATATCCCCCTTATGCTTTTAATTTGAATTTCTATTATGTTGAGTGTAATTGAGCATCTTTTCTTTTTTTTTTTCTTTTTTTTTTGAGACAGAGTTTTACTCTTGTTGCCCAGGCTGGAGTGCAGGGGTGCGATCTTGGCTCACTGCAACCTCTGCCTTCCGGTTTCAAGCGATTCTCCTGCCTCAGCCTCCCATGTAGCCTGGGATTACAGGCACCCACCACCACTCCCAGCTCATTTTTGTATTTTTACCAGAAACGGGATTTTGCCATGTTGATCAGGCTGGTCTCAAACTCCTGACCTCATGATCCGCCTGCCTCGGCCTCCCAGAGCGCTGGGATTATAGGTGTGAGCCACCACGCCCGGCCCTCTTCAGGGATTTCTTGAACACCTCCTGACAATAATCCTTCAGCTAGGCTCCATGGAAGGTTTCAAAGACATGGAAGAGCTGATCCATGCCTTCTAAAATGGTAGACTCTAGTTGGGGCGTTAAGGCTTCTGCGATAGTTAATTTTATGTGTCCAATTGGCCACAGTACCTAGATATTTGGTCAAACATTACACTGGATGTTTCTGTGAGGACATTTTCTGGATGGCATTTATTGACTCTTTTTTTTTTTTTTTTTTTTTTTTGAGACAGGGTCTTGCTCTGTCATCCAGACTGGAGTGCAATGGTGTGATCTTGGCTCACTGCAACCTCTGCCTGCTGGGTTCAATCAATCCTCCCACCTCAGCCTCCCAAGTAGCTGAGACTACAAGCATGCGCCACCATGTCTGGCTGATTTTTGTGTTATTATTATTTTTTTTTTTTGTAGTGATGGAGTTTCACCATGTTGGCCCAGGCTGGTCTCAGACTCTGAGTTCAAGCCATCCACCTGCCTTGAACCTCTCAAAATGCTGGAATTGCAGACATGAGCCACCGTGCCCAGCCCAAGATTGACATTTAAATCCATGGACTTTGATTCCAATGAAGGATTTATGAAGGGGGAAAAAAATCTGTGGACTTTAAGTAAAGCAGATTGACCTCCATAATATGGGTGGGCCTCATCCCATCAGTTGAAGGTCTTTAACAGAACAAAGACGAACCTCCCCTGGTAAGAAGTTCTGCCAGCAGACTGCCCCTGCCCCTTCCCTAAATCACTAGTTTGCCCACCAACCCTGCAGACTTTGGATTTGCACCTCCATAATCTCGTGAATCAAGTCCTTACAATAGATTTCTCTATTTACACATCCTCTTGGTTCTTTTTCTCTGGGAAACCCAGGCTAATATAACTCCTAATGAATTGCATGATCTTCGTGGTGATACCTGACATTACCCAAAGGAAGCCTCCAATCAGAGAGACCTTGAACAGGAACTGGAGATTTCAGCAAGATTCCAAAGCAAAGTCGAGTTTGACTAGACGGAGGAAGAAGGAAGTGCCTTCTGGGTAGGGAAACACATTTGTAAGAGCAAACATATGGAGCTAGGCCCAAGCAGGAGACCAATCTTGGGGTCACAGGTGCTCTGTTACCTTCCCCATAGCAGCTGCCACAGTTGCACCTGGACACTTGTTAGTGGCAGTATATGTTCAATGTCTATCTCTCTCCTTAGGCCATAAGCTGGTATTTGGGGCACATATACATTCCTCGTGCCTACCTAGTTCCATTCTTAATACAAGTTGGTGTTGATTAAATATTATGAAATGAATGAATTCACTTTGCCTTCCTGCTGAATTATAGTCAATGGCAGAATTAATTCCCTACCCTTTTCCAAAAGGTGTCACAAAATTGGCAATGATGGTTATGAGAATTGCTTTTTCCTAATGGGGAGTCAATTTTATTATTTTCCATTTCAAAATACATCCTTGTAAACAATTCAGATAATGCATAAAAATACAAAAAAGAATATCTGTAATCTCATTGCCCAGAGATGAGTTGAGAAATGAAATAACATTAAATTGCCACTGACTGTAAAATGTGGTGTATTGTTATTGCCACATTATCAGATCTGTCCTTGCTCCTGAACTGAGACCCTCATATTTATTGAGTGTGCTTGCTGTGCGTTAGCCAGTGTGTAGGATCTGAAATACAAAGGTAAATAAGGCAAGCATAGGGTATTCCTGGCTTCTGGAAGTGTCTAGTTAGTTATCTAGGCCAGGTAGGCATGGTGGCTCGTGCCTGTAATCCCAGTGCTCTGGAAGGCTGAGGCAGGAGAATTGCTTGAATCCAGGAGTTCAAGACCATCCTGGGCAATATAGTGAGACCTCATCTCTATAAAAAATCTTTTAGGCCAGGCACAGTGGCTCATGCCTGTAATCCCAGCACTTTGGGAGGCCAAGGTAGGTGGATGACCTGAGGTCAGGAGTTCGAGACCTGTCTGACCAATATGGTGAAACCCCATCTCTACTAAGAAATACAAAAATTAGCCAGGCATGGTGGCGGGCGCCTATAATCCCAGCTACTTGGGAGGCTGAAGCAGGAGAATCGCTTGAACCCAGGAGATGGAGGTTGCAGTGAGCCGAGATCATGCCATTGTACTCCAGCCTGGGCAACAGAGCAAGACTCCGTCTTGAAAAAAAAAAAAAGGGGGGCCAGGCACGGTGGCTCACACCTGTAATCCCAGCACTTTGGGAGGTCAAGGCAGGTGGATCACAAGGTCAGGAGATCAAGGCCATCCTGGCTAACATGGTGAAACCCTGTCTCTACTAAAAATACAAAAAATTAGCCAGGCATGGTGGCATGTGTCTGTAGTCCCAGCTACTTGGGAGGCTGTCTCAAAAAAAAAAAAAAAAAAACTTAAAAAAAATTAGCTGAGTGTGATGGTGCACAGCAGTAGCCCCAGCTACTCAGGAGCTGAGGTGGGAGGATGGCTTGAGCCCGAGAAGTGGAGGCTGCAGTCAGCCAAGATTGCACCACTGCACTCCAGCCTGGGTGACAGAGCAAGGCCCTGTCTCAAAAAAAGAGAAAATTTCCTGGAATCAAAGCTTTTTACGGACTCTGGTGTTTCTGTGTCATCTCTTGGCTGCTGGACACAGGCTCTTTTTGCTGTGCTTGAAAACACGTTTTTCTTTTCCCAAGCTGTGGTGAACAAACCCCTCAGAATATTTCCCCAAAGCCATTTCCATTTGATAGAAAATGTGTTGTTAGAGTTTTGAAGGATTCTTTTCATTACTTCCCCTGGGTCCCTCTGGAAACCTGGCCTCAGTTTAATGATTTTCTTGGTTGTTGTTGTGTCTAAAGATCACATTCTCCTACCAGGGAGCAGCTGTTTACCCTGACAGACCAAACTGGTTTAACTTTATTACTTTTCACTAATAAAAAGAAACATTGTTCTTAGTAAGTAGAAAGAATATTTAACACCATTTTCCTTATTTATGTTTGGTTTGTTTGTTTGTTTCTTTGTTTGTTTGTTTTCTAGAGACAGGGTCTCAATCTGTTGCCCATCCTGGAGTGCAGTGGTGGAATCATAACTCACTATACCTTGACCTCCTGTGCTCAAATAATCCTCCTGCCTCAGCCTCGAGTAGCTTGGACTGCAGGCGTGCACCACCACATCCAGTTGATTTTCTTATTTTTCATAGAGATGAGGTCTCACTATGTTGCTCAAGCTGGTCTCAAACTCCTGGCCTCAAGCAATAGTCCTGCCTCAGCCTCCCAAAGTGTTGGGATTACAGGCATGAGGTACCATACTCAGCCTTGTATCTTGATTTTTTAAATGTTAATAATTTTTAAGTACATAAACGATATATAAAACATATGCTTGTTAGAAAATGTATTTAAAATTTTAGGCCAGGCGCGGTGGCTCACGCCTGTAATCCCAGCACTGTGGGAGGCCAATGTGGGTGGATCACCGGAGGTCAGGAGTTCAAGACCAGCCTGGCCAACATGGTGAAACCCCATCTCTACTAAAAATACAAAACAATTTGCTAGGCATGGTGGCACACACCTGTAATCCCAGCTACTTGGGAAGCTGAGGCAGGAGAATCGCTTGAACCCAGGAGGCAGAGGTTGCAGTGAGCCGAGATCATGCCATTGCACTCCAGCCTGGGTGACAGCAAGACTTTGTCTCAAAAATTAAAAAATAAAAAATAAAATATTAAACAATTGAATAAAGGAAGCTTATCATCCAACAAGTCTTGGTCTGGCCTTTTTGTTGCTTTCTTTTTATTTTATTTTGTTTTTATTTTTTTTTTCATTGTCAATATTCAATATGATGTTGCTTTCTTTTGTTGTTGTTGTTGTTTTTGTTTTTTCGAGACAGAGTCTCACTGTGCCACCCAGGCTGGAATGCAGCAGTGAGATCTCAGCTCACTGCAACCTCTGCCTCCAGGTTCAAGTGATTGTCCTGTCTCAGTCTCCCAAGTAGCTGGAAGTACAGGTGTGTGCCACCACAACTGGCTAATTGTTGTATTTTGGGTAGAGATGGGGTTTCACCATGTTGGCCAGGCTGGTCTTTAATTCCTGACTTCAAGTGATCCACCTGCCTTGGCCTCCCAAATTGCTGGGATTATAGGCATGAGCCACCACGCTCGGCCCTTTTTGGGGTTGTTCTTACAGGGTATAGGCATGGAGCTTAATGCACTTTCACCTGGGGAAAACTTGTTATGATTTTCCAAAGTTCCTCTGTTCCAGATTAATTTCATTCAAAACCTGTGGATTACAGCTGGGTGAGGTGGCTCGTGCCTGTAATCCCAGCACTTTGGGAGACCGAGGTGGAAGGATCTCCTGAGGTCAGAAGTTTGACACCAGCCTGGCCAACATGGTGAAACCCCGTCTCAACTAAAAATACAAAAAAATCAGCCAGGCATGGCGGCGGGCGCCTGTAGTCCCAGCTACTCGGGAGACTGAGGTAGGAGAATAGCTTGAACCCCGGAGGCGGAGGTTGCAGTGAACCAAGATCGCGCCACTACACTCCAGCCTGGGCGACAGAGCAAGACTCCGTCTCAAAAAACAAAAACAAAAACAAAAACAAAACCTGTTGATTACTCATCCAGCTATTGTGTACTGTTGATTGGCCACAGGATGCCAAGACCTACTCTTGAACTGGAGTGGCAATCTTTGCCCTGGAGGACTCTATACCTGGTGAAGCAGCCCGTGCCCTCAGGGTTAGGACTGGTAGCCCCAGGACTATTTCAGGCCTCAACACTAGGCTGGTAAAGGCACATTTTGAAAACTGGGGATAGCGTTTGCTAGTTAGTGGCAGCTCACTGTATGTGCAAATGGCAGGCAGGTCCAAACGCAAAGACCAAGGTGTGCTTGTGCTGGACTCAGTCGCCAACACGATGTGGGAGAGGAGGCCAGTAATATGGTTCTTTCTCTTTTTTTGCCTTTATTGTTAACATTAAGGGCAGAGCTAGATTCTGCAGTTAGAATTTTAGAAAATGTATTGCTTTCTCTCTAGTTACAAAAGCAATTTATATATACTCTATCAAAGTTGAATGGCTGGATGTGGCAGCGCACACCTGTAACACCAACACTTTGGGAGGCCAAGGCAGGAGGATTGCTTGAGTCCAGGAGTTTGAGACCAGCCTGGGCAACCTAGGGGGAGATCCTATATTTACATAAAATAAAATTTTTGAAAAATTAGCCAGTTGGCCAGGCACGGTTGCTCACACCTATAATTCCAATACTCTGGGAGGCCAAGGTGGGCAGATCACCTGAGGTCAGGAGTTCAAGACCAGCCTGACCAATGTGGTGAAACCCCGTCTCTACTAAAAATGCAAAAAAATTAGCCAGGCGTGGTGGCACATGCCTGCTACTCAGAAGGCTGAGGTGGGAGAATCACTTGAACCTGGGAGGCGGTGGTTGCAGTGAACTGAGATCACACCACTGCACTCCAGCCTAGGTGACAGAGCAAGATTCCATCTCAAAAAAAAAAAAAAAAAAAATCAGCCAGGCATGGTGGCATGCACCTGTAGTCCCAGCTACTTGGGAGGCTGAGGCAGGAGGATCACTTAAGCCTGGGAATTCGAGGCTGCAGTAAGCCCTGATGGTGCCACTGCACTCCAGCCTTCATAACAGAGCAAGACCCTGTCTCAAATAAATAAACAAAAATTAGAAAATACAGCAGTCACAAACAAATGAAAATCTCACAAATGGGTGGGAACTCTTAAGGAGACACAACTAAGGTTGATATTGGGAAGAACTTGCTAACAAGTAGGAGTGAGCTCCTGGTCACCGGCCGTATTAACGGAGCAGAAGACTGGATTGTCTCAACCTCTACAAGGACTTGGGGCTCTGATTTTTGTGACGGGGGTGCCTATCCTCAGCCTACTGGGTTCTAAACAGCATGTCCCTTTGCCCCCATAGAGCAAGAAAGGGCAGAGTGAAGCAAGGCTGTGCAGAATGGTGTTTGCAGAGTGGGTTATAGGCCTCAGGCTGGGAATGCCACTATTTATTCATTCATTCGTTCATCCATCCACCCAATCTTTAAGTATTTATTGAGTGCCTACTGTGGGCTGGACACCACACCAAACTCTGGGGATGTTCTGTGAACAAAACAAACTCTGACACTGAAATTATACAGATGATAATTTTGGTGCAATTGTTAACACTAAGAAGGAATAGAATAAGATGCCTTGAGAAATTAAATACGGAGGGAACCCTCCAAGTCGGGAGGTCGGGAAGGCATCTTGAGGAGTCATATGTAAGCTGAAGCTTGTTGGATGAGTGGGAGTTAGCTGGGCAGGAAGAGTGTGGGGAGAAACGACGCCACTGCAGGTGTGAAGGTCTGTGCTAAGGGACCTTCAGGGAATGAGACAAGGCCATTGAGAGAGGCACATGCTGAATAGGGCTCTGGCTGATGAAGTAGGCGAGGCCCGGGGAGCCTCTATAGGGATGCGAGGATTTATCCCAAGAGTAATAGGAATCGCTTGCATTTTTTTTTTTTTTTTTTTTTTTTGAGATGGAGTCTCACTCTGTCACCCAGGCTGGAGTGCAGTGGTGCGATTTCAGTTCACTGCAATCTCCGCCTCCCGGGTTCAAGCGATTCTCTTGCCTCAGCCTCCTGAGTAGCTGGGATTACAGGTGCCCACCACTACGCCTGGCTAATTTTTGTATTTTTAGTAGAGACGGGGTTTCGCCATGTTGGCCAGGCTGGTCTTGAACTCCTGACCTCAGGTGATCTGCCTGCCTGGGCCTCCCAAAGTGCTGGGATTATAGGGGTGAGCCACTGCGCCCGGCCCACTTGCAGAATTTTAAGCAGAGGAGTGGCGTGATCAGGTTTGTGTTTTTAAAAAATCATTTGGCTGCCATGTGGAGAATGCCTTGCAGGAGGGTAACATTGGCAGCAGACTCCAGGTTCCCATATAAGTTCAAAGGCCAGAGGGCAAGGCAGAGGGGAAAAAAAGGTCAACATGAACATTTCAGGGAGAGATGATGTGGCTGGGGCAAGAATAGGTTTGATTGAATATATATTAGTGCCAGGCACTGTGCTCAGCGATTTACCTGCATGATCTCCTTCAATCCTCACAAACACCTATGAAATAGGTACTATTATGATTGTTGTTTTATAGGGACCACTGAGGCTCAGAGATGTTAAGAAACTTGCCCAAGATCACACAGCTGGTGAATGGAGAGCCAGGATTTGAACTCCTGGGGTTAATTACCACTCATAACAGCATGCCCCTTGGGCTCAGTTATCACCCATACTGGACAGAATCAGATCAACTCAAACTATACTTCAGAGTAAGAAGCAACAGGCCAGGTGCCATAGCTCACGCTTGTAATCCTAGCACTTTGGAAGGCTGAGTCGGCAGATTGCTTGATCCCAGGAGTTCGAGACCAGCCTAGGTAACATAGCAAGACCCCCATCTCTACAAAAAACACAAACATTAGCCAGGCAGGATGGCATGCACCTGTAGTCCCAGCTTCTCAGGATGCTGAGGTGGGAGGATCACCTGAGCCCAGGAAGTTGAGGCTGCAGTGAGTGCTGAACTCCAGCCTGGGTGACAAAGCAAGACCCTGTCTCAAAAAAGAAAAGAAAAGAAAAGAAAAGCAACAGAACTTGGTGCTAAATGATTAGTTCTCCCTAGTATCGTTGGGACAGCTATTTCAAAGTGAAAATTTGTTGTAGGTATACCTTAACAAGAGGAAAGTTGCAGATCAGTAAATTTACACTAAAGTAATAATAATAATAGCAAACATTTACACAGCACTTTCTCTGCACTATGTAAAGTTCTTCTAAGAGGTTAATCCTTAGAGGATTCACTTAATCCTCTCAAGAGCCCTAAGAGGGAGGTGTTATTGGTATCATCCCCATTACACAGACAAGGAAACTGAGGTACGTAGAGCTCAAGGAACTTGCCCAATGTCACACAGTAGCAAGTCTCACAGGGGTATATAAGCCCCGGCAGGCTGGCTGGCTGCAGAGGGCGGCCTTTTAACCACAGGCCATGCAGGTTCCACGGGCTCCTGCAATGTAATGGTCCTCCTACCTGAGGCCAGACCTCACCAGAGGAACTCATTTCTCTGAGTACAAGAGCCCAGGAGTGGCTGTGTGTGGTGGCTCACGCCTGTAATCCCAGCACTTTGGGAGGCCAAGGTGGGCAGATCACTTGAGGCCAGGAGTTCGAGACCAGCCTCGCCAACATGGTGAAACCCTGTCTCTACTAAAATATAAAAGTTAGCCGGGCGTGATGGTATGTGCCTGTAATCCCAGCTATTCAGGTGACTGAAGCACGAGAATCACTTGAACTCGGGCAGCAGAGGTTGCAGTGAGCCAAGATTGTGCCGCTGCACTCCACCCTGGGAGACAGTGAGACTCCACCTCAAAGGAAAAAAAAAAAAAAAGCCCAGGAGCTTGGTTTTTCCTCTGAAGTCACTCTACAAACATGGTCAGCAACATATAAAATTAGCCTTAGGAATTTTTTTTTTTTTTTTTTTTTTTTTTTTTTTGAGATAGCGTCTCGCTTAGTCACCCAGGCTGGACTGCAGTGGTGAGATCACAGCTCATGTGTTCAAGCCATCCTCCCACCTCAGCCTCTCAAGTAGCTGGGCCCACAAGTGTACATCACCATGCCTGGCTAATATTTTTATTTTTTTGTAGAGACAGGATTTCACTATGTTTCCCAGTCTGGTCTCAAACTCCTGGGCTCAAGGAATCTTCCTGCCTTGGCCCCCCAGAGTGCTGGGATTACAGCTATGAGTGCCCATGTCCAGCCCCACCTGAGAACATTTAAATCATAAACCTTCCAGACTGGCGTACTCAGCCTTCACTCTCTTAGGTAGAAATCCCGAGTCTGCTGTAAGCTGCTCTTTGGAATGGCCTGAACGGAAAAAAGGGGTTTCTTTTCCAGATGTTGTTTTCTGAATTGGCTGGGTAGGTATTTGTAGGACGATGAGGGGTTATTTGATAAGGAGTCCACAGGGAGAGTTTTCTCAGGCTTCCGATGAAATATTTTCTTTATGCAGATGTGACCAGCTTGGTGCTTAATAAAGCTTTGCTTAATTTGGATGCCTGTGGAATTATACTTAGAGCGATTGCTATTCAAGGGACCCAGTGGAGGGGCGGCTGTTAGTTCCTCACAAGCTCAGATGTCTTTTTGTAATAGAGAATACAGCTTTTCAAAAAAAATCACAGGCAGCACCTCATGAACTGGACTCTGAAGAGGGGAGGACGCTCGGGTGCCTCCGTGGATCCGGCCTCCCTTCTGAGTTGCTGTCACCCCTGGAGCCATCCACGGTGGTCGTTCCTGTTTCAGATCCTTAGAGGCCTCCCCACTGCTCTTGGGTAGAGCCCAAGCTGTTTGCTGGTCCCACCAAGCTCATCACAGCATCACCCTTCCAGCCCTGCCAGCTTTCCTCCCAGCTGTCCTGCTCCTCAGTCCCACCTACAGTGTCTCACCTCCCGCCAAAATACCCTGTGCAGGTTCCTTCCTGCCAGAAATGCCGTTCTCCCTTCTCTTCATCTGGTAAACTCCAGCTCATCCTTCAAGGCCCTGGCAGAAGTTTCTTGGGGAGACTTCTCCATGGACCCCAGGTAGAGGGAATCAACACCCATAGTGCCATGAGTGATCTAGTACAGCCTTATCATGCACAAATTGTTTGGTTATGGCCTCGCTAAACAGAGAGGCCAGGGATCAATTTATTGTCTTCAATTTTCTTTCTTTTTTTTTTTTTTTTTTTGAGACAGAGTCTTGCTCTGTCACCCAGGCTGGAGTGCAGTGGCACGATCTCAGCTCACTGCAGCTTTTGCCTCTTGGGTTCAAGCGATTCTCCTGCCTCAGTCGCCCGAGTAGCTGGGATTACAGGCACACACCACCATGCCTGGATAATTTTTGTATTTTAGTAGAGATAGAGTTTCACCATGTTGGCCAGGCTGACCTCGAACTCCTGATCCACTTGCCTTGACCTCCCAAAGTGCTAGGAATTCAAGTATGAGCCACCACGCACCCCGCCTGTTTTTCTTTCTTTGCCCTATCTGTGGCCCCTCCACCCAGCACGATGCCTGGTGAGCAGTAGCCATATGGGGGAGGCCACACTTCCCAAGCTGTGTCCACCTATTATTTCATCTTAGCAAGACTGTCCTGACCACAGCCCTGGGGTAAGGTGCCATGTTTTGGACCATGTGAACCTTGCTTCCCCTATGCCTGGGCTTAGAGTGGATCCTTGGAAGCCAACCCATAGGCTGGCATGTGACCTGTGATGACCTGAGAAAAAAAAGATGAACCATCAGATTCTGCTTTTAGGCGTGTGAACTAAGAGACAAGGGAAGAACTGGCAGGAGAAGAGAGAAGGGGTGTGGCTGAGTCACATGAAGAGGAAGGAACAGGAGGAGTGAAGACGTGGGGATGGCTGCCACTGTAGTGCCTTGAGCTGCTCTGGCTCCCGGGATGCCCTCCAGCTCTTGTCTCTGGGAAGCCTGGCTGGGCTGTAGCTACCGTTCTTGATTTCTGAGATCAGTTCCCTTTTGTGGTAGCCGGCCTCCAAGATGGTCCCATGACCATCGCCTTCTGGTATTGTAGCCTCCCACACTGAATAAGGTAGACTGGCATGACCAATAGGATATTCCAGACGAGATGGTTGTGACTTCCAAGACAAATCATAAAAGATACTGCAGATTCTGCTGTGGTCGTTGAATCACTGCCTCTGAGGAAAGCCAGTCACCATGTTGTGAAGACACTCAAGCAGCCTTGTGGAGAGGCCACATCCAGGAGGAGCTGAGGCCCTCACCGACAATCAGCACCAGCTTACCACGCGTGTGCGTGAGCCACTGTGGAAGTGGATCCTCCCGCCCCAGTCAAGCTAAAACCACTCAGCAAGCTGCTCCCAAATTCCTGACCCACAGAAACTCTGTGAGATGATGTTTGCTGTTTCCTGCAGCTAACTTTTGGAGTAAAGTATTAGGCAGCAATAGATAACTAATATACTTTTTTGTTTCTTTTCAACAAAAATTCTTTGTATTTGCTTGTGTATAAGCACTTGCTAGTTGCTTACTGCTGACGTGTGGTTGGAGGCCCGACTACATACTAGGGGCAGTTTATGCCCTGGAATTAGCAGCTGCTCCACTAGAAGCATAGAAGAAGAAATCCCTCTCTCTCTCTCTCTCTCTCTATATATATATATATATATACACACACACACACAATATATATATATAGTATACTATATATATAAAATACATGTATATTATATAAACCAGTAACACATTACCTAGCTTTGCTGTGTTACCATTTTTTATTTATTTATTTTTTTTTGAGATGGGGTCTCAGTCTGTTGCCCAGGCTGGAGTGCAGTGGTGCGATCTCGGCTCGCTGTGACCTCCGCCTCCTGGGTTCAAGCGATTCTCCTGCCTCAGCCTCCCAAGTAGCTGGGATTACAGGCATGTGCTACCACGCACAGCTAGCTTTTTTATATTTTTAGTAGAGATGGAGTTTCACCATGTTGGCAAGGCTTGTCTCAAACTCCTGACCTCAAGTGATCCACCTGTCTTGGCCTCCCAAAGTGCTGAGATTACAGGTGTGAGTGACTGTGCCTGGCTGTATGTTAACATTTTTTTTTTTTTTTTTTTTTTGAGATGAAGTCTCACTCTGTCACCCAGGCCAGAGTACAGTGGCATGATCTTGGCTCACTGCAACCTCCCTTCCCGGGTTCAAGCAATTCTCTGCCTCAGCCTCCTAAGTAGCTGGGATTACAGGCACCTGCCACCACATCCGACTAATTTTTATACTTTTAGTAGAGACAGGGTTTCACTATCTTGGCCAGGCTGGTCTTGAACTCCTAACCTTGTGATCCATCTGCCTCGGCCTCCCAAAGTGCTGGGATTACAGGCGTGAACCACAGCGCCTGGCCCTATGTCACACATCTCATTTGACCCTCTTAGCAACTGACATAGATATATTATTCTAGATCTCAGATATAGTTACAGCTACAGATTATCTTTATCTTGAGAACTTTTGCATTAATGCCTAGATAAAGCATATTTTGCAGTTTTTTTCACTTAAATATAGGATCAATATGTTCATTTATGCAACAAATATTTACTGAGTTCCTACCATGTATAAGAAATGTGAAGACATAGAAAGGAAGCAAACATTAATCTTGCCTTCAGGGAATTTATAATCTAGTAGGAGCATTAAAACATGTACATAAATATCACCTCTGTTGTGAGGCTATAGAAAAAAAAACCAAGATATACAGAAATAACTAAAACTATGCAGAAACTTCTAAAGCTCTAACCCCTGGGACTGGGCAGTGGCCTTGTCCTGGGTGTTGTACTAAAAGCTTGTTGTTTTTTTTTTTTTGGAGATGGAGTTTCACTTTTGTCACCCAGACTGGAGTCCAGTGGTGCAATCTCAGCTCACTGCAACCTCCGCCTCCTGGGTTCAAGTGATTCTCCTCCTCAGCTTCCCGAGTAGCTGGGATTACAGGCATGCACCACCACGCTTGGCTAATTTTTTATGTCTTTTTAGTAGAGAGGGGTTTTCATCATGTTGGCCAGGCTGGTCTTGAACTCCTGACCTTGTGATCCACCCACCTCGGCCTCCCAAAGTGTTGGGATTACAGATGTGAGCCACGGCGCCCAGCCCATAATCCCCATTTTACAGATAAAGAAATGGAGGCTGGGAGATATTCATTAAGCCATTCCCATGCTTTTAACTGTATCACTCTATTATCTGCAAAAAAGATAGTAAAGAAAGGCAAAGATTGGTGTCCATGTATTTTCTGTTTTTTAGTATCGTACTTTATTAAATACAAAAATATGCCACAAAGCCGGGCGCGGTGGCTCACGCCTGTAATCCCAGCACTTTGGGAGGCTGAGGCGGGTGGATCACAAGGTCAGGAGATCGAGACCACGGTGAAACCCCGTCTCTACTAAAAATACAAAAAATTAGCAGGGCGAGGTGGCGGGCGCCTGTAGTCCCAGCTACTCGGGAGGCTGAGGCAGGAGAATGGCGTGAACCCGGGAGGCGGAGCTTGCAGTGAGCCGAGATCGCGCCACTGCACTCCAGCCTGGGCGACACAGCGAGACTCCGTCTCAAAAAAAAAAAAAAAAAAAAGCCACAAAATGTATTTGGTGACGACTACCAGAAAAGTACAAAATCATTTAATAACTGGTTTTCTACACTTTGATTTGTCAAGAAACTCATAAGTAAATGGAAGGTATCTAATAAGTACTTACTGCAGTTACTTACTGGAGTGAACAGTTTTGAGAACAAGAAGAAAACCTGGCCGGGCGCGGTGGCTCAAGCCTGTAATCCCAGCACTTTGGGAGGCCGAGACGGGTGGATCACCAGGTCAGGAGTTTGAGACCAGCCTGGCTAACACGGTGAAACCCCGTCTCTACTAAAAAATACAAAAAACTAGCCGGGCGAGGTGGCGGGCGCCTGTAGTCCCAGCTACTTGGGAGGCTGAGGCAGGAGAATGGCGTGAACCCGGGAGGCGGAGCTTGCAGTGAGCTGAGATCTGGCCACTACACTCCAGCCTGGGCGACAGAGCGAGACTCCGTCTCAAAAAAAAAAAAAAAAAAGAAAAAAAAAGAAAACCTGTAACTCTGAAAATGGTTTTTTGTTTCTTTCTTTTTTTTTTTTTTTTTTTTGAGAATGGGTCTCTCTCTGTTGCCTAGGCTGGAATGCAGTGGCGCGATCTTGGCTCACTGCAACCTCCACCTCCCAGGTTCAAGCAATTCTCCTGCCTCAGCCTCCCGGGTAGCTGAGACTACAGGCATGCACCAGCACACCCTGCAAATTTTTTTATTTTTAGTAGAGATGAGTTTTCACCATGTTGGCCAGGCCGGTCTCGAACTCCTGACCTCAGGCAATCTGCCTGTCTTGGCCTCCCAAAGCACTGGGATTACAGGCATGAGCCACTGCACCCGGCCTGAAAATTATTTTACATCCCATTCATAGATCTCTTCAAAAGGTCTACTTTAAAAATAAATCACATAAAGAATTGTTTAGACTTGTTTGATGATGCCTCAACTTCAGAACATTTGCAAAGAAATCACAGGTAAAAGCAATCATCTCAATACAATTAAATGTTAGTTTAAAAAAAAGTTTCCTTTAAAACAGTGGTTCCCAAAATTTAGCATGCGTCAGAATCTCCTGAGGGAAGCTTGTTAAAATATAGAATGCTGGCCTCCTCCCCAGAGTTTGCTACAAGTTTGCAGGTGGTTCTGATGCTGGTGTGGGCACAACACTTTGAGAAGCACTGCTTTAAGACTTAGTCTGTAGAATTCAAACTAATAAGCAGTGCCCATATGCCTTTGCTTTTTCTAATAGTAAATAAATAAAAGAACATTTCAGGTAGCTCCATCAAACTTGAAGTCTTTAGACCCTTGAAATGTTCTACTGAAATAGAACATATAATTTATTAATCTTGGCTCACAGTCGTTCCCATGAGTTCAAAAGACAGAACTACAGGACAGTCCTGAATAATCTATGACTACATGAAAACATTTATTTACACGTCCTCTACAAAATGTATTAACAAAACACATAGCAACTATTAGGGTACACGGACTTTGTTTCTATTTTCGCCATGCTTCTTCTCTGTAGGAAATCCAATATGAAATTATAAAGAGTACTGTACTGAAGTCTGGGCGCGGTGGCTCACGCCTGTAATACCAGCACATCGGGAGGCCGAGGTGGGTGGATCACCTGAGGTCAGGAGTTCAAGACCAGCCTGGCCAACATGGTGAAACCTCATCTCTACTAAAATATAAAAATTAGCCAGGCACCGTGGCGGACGCCTGTAATCCCAGCTACTTGGGAGGCTGAGGCAGGAGAATCGCTTGAACCTGGGAGGCGGAGGTTGCAGTGAGCCAAGATCGCATCACTGCACTCCAGCCTGGGGGACAGAGTGAGACTCCGTCTCAAAAAAAAGAAAGAAAAAAAAAGTACTGTACTCAGAATGAGAACTTCATCTATCAATACACACATAAATAACAGTGAATTGTCATACTCGAGACTCAGATTCAAGAACGTCTTCATCAGGGGAGCAGTCATATTCCACAAAATATATTGGTCCATCTTCATTTCTAATCATATACTGTAATGAAAGGAAGCCTTGGTTATCTGTCCGAATAGATACCTGACAAGACAGGACTAATGCCTTTGTAGAGGGTTTCAGTAAGTAAATCTTGTATCTGTTGACTTGGGTCTGATGATAATGAAATGCTTCCATCAAATCAGAATCTTTGGGGCAGTCAAGGTGGGAACTTCCTACATTTCCAAAAGTAGATAACCTGAAACAAGGCTTGTCAGGAGACATGGTAATTTGTAGGACCTCACTCGTCATATCCAATTCAGAAAAAGCTTCATGGAGCCCCTCTGACTGCAGAATTTTATCAGTAACGTTGGTGCTGTAGAAATTAAAGTCCAGGTCCCTTCAGGCTCCTGTGTGTTGATTTTGCAGACTGCCGCCGCTCCTCCTTCCTCCAGGAACAGCATCAAAGGGCCGCCATAACTTGCTAACACATCCGAAGTGCAGTTCAAGTCTCTGGCATAGGACTTGATCCAAAAATAGATAAACAGTCTAAAAGGACAATTAAATTAATTCGAAAAGCAACAGACTCTTCCTGAACTTTAAGCTCTTGAAATATTCCAGCCTGAATAAAAGCATTTGCTTGCACACATTTTGCATTTTCCATTGTTACTTTGATTCCATTTTTAGTTGCGAAATGTGTGCCACATTTTCGGAAATGACTAGCTTTTAAGATAGTGGAGAGATTCCTAACGTTGTCAAGGCTGGCCACAAGGCTGTACTGATCATTCTCGTCTTGGATCTGTTGGGTCAGGAGGGGCATCGCCCACTGCACATTCAGCCCTGAGGGATGCTCCTGGGGCCTGCTCCTGAAGATCGCAAAACACCTTTGCAGAGGGGTCTGGACGCTGGAGAGCCCCTCCCGGCAAATTCCCTGAGGAGGGGCAAGAGCTCCAGGAAACCACAGAGGAAGTGAAGCAGCTCCTGCCACTCTTCGGATCAGCCTTCCACCTCCCGTTCAAGCATTTTCTTGTAAAGATAATGAAGAGTTAGTTCATCCAAAGATAATGATCAAATTAGTGGAGGGCCTCTTGAAAACAATCTGTTCTAAACTGAAGTCAACTGGGTTCTAGCCACAAGTTGCTTTTACTACTCCTCCCCTCAGACAGTTGGTGGTTTTTGCCAGAGAAGCCCCACTGTTCTCTGTTGGTGCAGTCATTTTTGCACGACTCACCAGGCAGTTTTTAGCACAATTTAGAAACACCAGGGATAGCAGGATTACTAATCATGCTGTCTGCTGATGTAAACTCTATTTGGATACAATAATGTTTTTTAAATAACCTCAAATACAATTACCACCCTGAGGATGGGGCTGGTTGAATGACTACAGAAATATCATTCAGATAGTTCATTAACTAATTACAGAGCAGCACAAACAGAGCCTGCTGCCAGGGAGGAGCCATGGGGATGATTCACAGGGCTGAGCTCAGGGGCCAGAGCGATGTTCAGTTCTTTTCTGGTGCTGGCATCACAAGGTGGCACTCTTGACTGAGACAGAGAGGCTCTTTCCTCCTCTCCTGTCTCTCTAGCATCTGTGGGAAGGTGCTACGGGAGGCACAGAAATACATGCCAGGGTCACACGGCTTCAAAAAGCTCTCTTCCTTTCCCTCATCACTCACTGCACGTGTAACTGAAGACAAAGTCTCAGGCCGGGTGCGGTAGCTCCCGTCTGTAATCTCAGCACTTTGGAAGGCCAAGGCGGGTGGATCACCTGAGGTCAGGGGTCAAGACCAGCCTGGCCAACATGGTGAAACCTCATCTCTACTAAAATACAAAAATTAGCCAGGCATGGTGGCGGGCGCCTATAGCCCCAGCTACTCGGGAGGCTGAGGCAGGAGAATTGCTTGAACCCGGGAGGTGGAGGTTGCAGTGAGCCAAGACTGTGCCACTGCACTCCAGCATGGGTGACACAGCGAGACTCGGTCTCAGAAAAAAAAACAAAAAAACAAAGTCTCAGAGAGCTCTGGGCAGGCAGGTTGCTGATCGCCTATTTAGTTACTGAAGCTGTTGTCTTTTGCTTTCTTGAGGGGTTTGAGCACTGCATGGAAGAAACGTTTATTAGGGACAAATGGGCCCCACTGCCGTGCTGCCTGGGAGCACTTGCCAGAGGATCTTGGGTCTTCACTACACAGGACAGGAATGACCACCCGCCAGCTGGGCTGGTTGTAGTGCCAGCACATGGTGGGGTTAAAAAAAATCATTTAAAGTTATAGAAGTGTTTGCAAAGCATATGGGAGCCCTGCTACTTTGGGCAAGCCTCTCTTTGAATCTTGGTTTCTTCAAATGTAAATGGGGTTAGTAGTAGTGGTATCCACCTCAAAGAGTTATTGGGTCAAACGATATAAAAAATGTGAAGTGCTTAGTATAATGTTTGGCAAGAAGCCAGGGCTCAGTAAATGTGTAGGCCCTTCTTCTCATTGTCATTTGGCTTCATGTGCACTTACATATGGCCTTCAGAGGAGAACAGATTCAGATCTCTGTTCCTTAGCCCCAAGCATGCACCTGTCAGCATTCAGGCCCATGGTTATTTGGCCAGCCTTGTAATGATACTAAAGACTGACTATTCAGAATGTTTCTTCTGAACTTTCAAAATCAATGACAGTTGCACACTATCTCCTTTGGAGCAAATGTCCCCCCAGCAGACCCTCTCCCCACCTTGTTTTGAAAAAAAGCATTATTTAAGGGAACTATAACTGAGTTGGCTGGCTGTACTACTTTATTTTTCTATTTCCCTCCAAAGTGAATGCCAGACATTTCTAGGCCAAAGACAGGATTAACATTTCTCAGCCTAGTAAACACACCCATCTGGATTCAACACGGGGAGCACCAGCACTCCAACCGTTTCCTGTAATCGGCTTGAAGGATCCAGGGTATAAGCTTGAAAATTAAATTCTAGAAGTGATATTTCCATCCTGGAAGCTGTTTCAATTACAGCTTCTTGCAGATGAACCTCAGATAAGCGGCAAACTTACAAGTCCTGGCGCGGATGTAATGAGTCTGCATGATGGGAACCTGGCCATGCTACAAGGAAGAGGCTGCCTGGAGGCTGAGAACACAATCACTGGACAGAACGACAAACCTGCACTGAGCACCTGTGGCGCTGCAGACATCCGGTGAGACTCTGAGAACAACAGGGAGCCAAACGTGGGCCCCATCCTCAGAGACTTTTGGTCCAGTGGAGAAGATGTATTACCAGGCCATTTCTATGTAATCGGCTAGGATGGTGCTCAACCCTGGTGCTGTGAAAACATTAGCCCAGCTTGGGGTTGAGGAAGTGATCCCTGAGCTGAATCTCCATAATTAAGTAACAGTCAGTTGTGTGCAGTAAGGTGGAAAGGATATTTGAAGCAGGGGTAAGAGCAAGCAGAGACCCAATAATATGGAACAGGTGTGTGTGTGTGTGTGCGTGCGTGTCCATGCATGTGTATCTGAGTCTAGCCAGCCCAGTATTCAAGAACAAGAAAGGGAGTACCCAGGGATTAGCTGGGTATACCTTTGTCCTTCACCATCATTTTTAGCATCAGAAAGTCCTTCAGAAACTGCCCCAAAATCTTGGGTTCAAGACACCAGATTTCTTTTTTTTTTTTTTTTTGAGATGGAGTTTCACTCTTGTTGCCCAGGCTGGAGTGCAATGGTGCAATCTTGGCTCACTGCAACCTCCGCCTCCCGGGTTCAAGCGATTCTCCTGCCTCCGCCTCCCTAGTAGCTGGGATTACAGGCATGTGCCACCACGCCTGGCTAATTTTGTATTTTTAGTAGAGACGGGGTTTCTCCATGTTGGTCAGGCTGGTCTCGAACTCCTGACCTCAGGTGATCCGCCCACCTCGGCCTCCCAAAGTTCTGGGATTACAGGCATGAGCCACTGGACCCGGCAAGACACCAGAGTTCTAGGGTGTAAGATTCAGAGCCCAGTGAGTCTTCCCAAGGTTTGCAGAGGTCAATCTTTTGCACTTCTAATCTTTAGATTATAGTGGGGTTGCAGTATTACTAATAGAATTAGGGTTCAGTAGGTGTCCAAACAGCCAGTCCATGGAAGCTGAGGAACCTGAGCCCAGAGGGAAACTTCAGGACACACAGCAATCAATCCTGGAACGTCTCTGAGTTTCAGGGCAGTTTTGGAGGTCATTAGGGAGGTAGCAGTGGGCTGATCTGATAACAGATGCCACCTTACTGACTGTTCTTCCAGTGTGAAAATGACTTGGGAGCACAACGGAGGCTCCTTTTGAAGGCTGGTCCATGAAGCAGAAGCCTCTGTTCTTTTTTCTTTTTCAGAGACAGGATCTTGCTCTGTCACCCAGGTTGGAGTGCAGTGGTATGATTGCAGCTCACTGAGGCCTTGAACTCCGCAGCTCCTGTGATCTTTCTGCCTCAGCCTCCTGAGTAGCTGGGACTACAGACATGTACCACCACACTCAGCCAATTTCTTTTTTTTTTTTTTTTTTTGAGACGGAGTCTTGCTCTGTAGCCCGGGCTGGAGTGCAGTGGCCGGATCTCGGCTCACTGCAAGCTCCGCCTCCCAGTTTTACGCCATTCTCCTGCCTCAGCCTCCCGAGTAGCTGGGACTACAGGTGCCCGCCACCTCGCCCCTCTAGTTTTTTGTATTTTTTTTTTAGTAGAGACGGGGTTTCACCGTGTTAGCCAGGATGGTCTCGATCTCCTGACCTCGTGATCTGCCCGTCTCGGCCTCCCAAAGTGCTGGGATTACAGGCTGTTCATTTTTTATATGTTGCACAGTATATTATTCCTTTTTTACACTATTGATAAAAACATACCTGAGACTGGGAAGAAAAGGGGGTTTAATTTGACTTACAGTTTCACATGGCTGGGTTGGTCTCATAATCATGGCGGAGGGCGAAGGGCACTTCTTACATGGCAGCAGCAAGAGAGAATGAGGAAGAAGCAAATGCGGAAACCGCTGATCAAACCATCAGATCTCGTGAGACTTATTCACTGTCATGAGAACAGCACCGAAAAGACAAGCCTCCATGATTCAATTACCTCCCCCTGGGTCTCTCCCACAACACATGGGAATTCTGGGAGGTACAGTTGAAGTTGAGATTTGAATGGGGACACAGTCAAGTCATATCACACAGTTTGGGTGAAGGATGCTTAATAAGGGAGGGTGCGACATGCAAAAACTGTGACATCTGGCTGCCATCAGCTCCTCCGCCAGCGCCCCAGCATGGGAATTAGTGGAGCGCCAGACAGTCCTGAGTTCAAGTCAGTCCTAACCTTGCAGTTGTTTGTGAGACTTATACCACTTAATTTCACAAAGTGCCAAATTCCTTGCTGTTTAAATGGGGACAGTCAAGCTTATGGGTAGTTGTGGGTGTCAAATGAATGTACATATGAGGTCTGGCATCACAATGAGTATTTTAATGGATTTTATCCAGATGCCTCCAGATGCTGTTGGATAAAAGGTTCAGCTAACAACTGACCTTGATTTTTCTGGTTACTTGGGGGTCAGTGTTGCCCTTCAGTTTGGAGGCTCCCCTTAGTGTCACCATGGTGGACAGTGGGGTCAGCCCATCCATAATTACACTCAGAAAACCAGAGGCAGCAGTACCTGAGGGCCTCCAACTTGACCTTTCCTACTCCTGCTTCTACTGAGCTCTGCCTATGAGGCTTCTCAACCACCTCTCAACACCAAACTGTGAGAAAAAGGGCGCCTGCCTAGAAGTGACACAACTTGAGTTTCTTCTTCTTCTTCTTTTTTTTTTTTTTTTTGTGAGACAGGATCTTGCTCTGTTGCCCAGGCTGGAATGCAGTGGCATTATCACAACTTGCCGCAGCCTCCATCTCCCAGGCTCAAGTGATCCTCCCATCTCATTCACCTCAGTAGCTGGGACAACAGGTGTGTGCCACCACATCCACCTAATTTTTCATTTTTTGTAAAGACAGAGTCTCACCATGTTGCCCAGGCTTGTCTCAAACTGCTGAACTCAAGTGAAGCTCCTGCTTCAGCCTCCCAAAGTGCTGGGGTTATAGGCGTGAGCCACTGGCCCACTGTACCTAGCACAACCTGGGTTTTCATTCGCTGCTACAATAGAACTTGGCACTGAACACTTCTATTGCCCCTCTTGGTTTCAAAAATCCCAGAAGAGGGGAAGATTTTAAAATATTTAATAGTGTTATTTTTATTTTAGAAGTAATGCAGATTCATTTAAAAAAGGAAAACCCACCACGAATAGTATAGAATGCTGAAAGTGAGTCACTTGACTTCTCCTGGCCTCAGTTTCCTAATCTATAAATGGAAGATAATAGTAATACCTTCCTGGCCGGGCGCGGTGGCTCAAGCCTGTAATCCCAGCACTTTGGGAGGCCGAGACGGGCGGATCACGAGGTCGGGAGATCGAGACCATCCTGGCTAACACGGTGAAACCCCGTCTCTACTAAAAAAATACAAAAAACTAGCCGGGCGAGGTGGCGGGCGCCTGTAGTCCCAGCTACTCGGGAGGCTGAGGCAGGAGAATGGCGTGAACCCGGGAGGCGGAGCTTGCAGTGAGCTGAGATCCGGCCACTGCACTCCAGCCTGGGCAACAGAGCGAGACTCTGTCTAAAAAAAAAAAAAAAAAAAAAAACCTTCCTCTCGGGGTTATTATGTAGATTAAGTGGAGGGTAGGAAAGGCACTTGGTGCAATGCCTGGCACAGAACAAACATCTGATATATGTTAGCGACTACCATTATAGCGATTGTACATCCAGAGATGACTTAGAGTCTCTTTCCAAAAATAACCCATGTTTACAACAAACACATTTGCACAGAACACTCATAAACAGAGAGATGTTATACTTAATGCTCTGCAACTTGCTGTTTTCACTTAACAATAATCTTGAGCATGTTAATGCCTATTAATTCCCCATAGTCTTAAAATAACTGGGCAGTATTTTGTTGAATGGATATACCGTAATTTATATGACCAAAGGGGAACATTTAAAATACATAATAATTACATATTTGCTCAGAGGTTTTATAGTTGAAAATACAGGCAAACAACCATTTGAATAACTCAAACACATTTTCAAAATTTACAAATGTTACAAACTGGACCCACGTTATGTACAAATAGCACTGCTGAGAGACAGACTGGAACCTCGAATCAAAAGCACCATGGGCCAAAATGGACAAATCTAATGGGGCAGGTTAAAAGCAGTATAAGTTACTATACTTATTCCAGATTCATTTGGAACAGAATGGAACATTAAAGGAGGTGTAATAGTTGTTTGTTCAAGCTCTTAACTACAATATAAAGGGACCAGTAATTTCACTATTATATTTTCCAACTGGCTTCCCAGCACCTCAAATTCAATCTGTGTCCTGCTGTGCAGAGGTTTTGAAATGCGCCAAGTTTTAATTGAAGTGGAAGTGCATGAAACCAGAGTTAATACCAGGAGCAACAGGGAGTCGAATTTATGGAGGTGAACTGTTGCTAGCTCTGCATTTCCACTCCTTTTGGCTGCTGGGGTCAGTTGAAATTGTGACTGTAGACTGGATGGTTGGGAGCTGAGCCCCACTGGGTCACAGGTACAGCTGTGGTAATTCTGCCTGGCTTTGGGTTTTCACAAAGAGGCATGCTACAGGGTCCAGCGGCCTAGGCCGAATAGCACCTGGCATGCCTTTCACCGGTTACTATGATGCCTACTGGATGCACCAGGTACTGTGCTGGGACCTAGAGGTACAATGGACAACAGGAGACTGGTGGAGCTTAGATTTTAGTTGGGGAGACTGACACAAACAAGCAAGCAAACAAAATAGATAGAGCTTATGTATGTGTCCATTTTCACACTGCTATGAAGACACTACCTGAGACTGGGTAATTTACAAACAAAAAAGTTTAACTGACTCACAGTTCCGCATGGCTGGGGAAGCTTACAATCATGGCAGATTGTAATGATTGATCCTCCCATCTCATTCACCTCAGTAGCTGGGACAACAGATGTGTACCACCACACCCAACTAATTTTTTTATTTTTTTGTAAAGACAGAGTCTCACCATGTTGCCCGGGCTTGTCTCAAACTGCTGAACTCAAGTGAAGCTCCTGCTTCAGCCCCCCAAAGTGCTGGGGTTACAGGCGTGAGCCACTGGCCCACTTCAGCACTTCAGATGTGTTGAAGGGAAAGCAGACACATCTTACTATGGCAAAGCAGGAGAGAGAGCTCAGGGGAAAATGCCACTTTTTTTTTCTTCTTTGAGACGGAGTTTCTTTCTTGTTGCCCAGGCTGGAGTGCAACAGCACGATCTTCTCTAACCATAACCTCCGCCTCCAAGGTTCAAGCGATTCTCCTGCCTCAGCCTCCCCAGCAGCTGGGATTACAGGCATGCACCACCATGCCCGGCTAATTGGGAAACTGCCACTTTTAAAACCATCAGATCTCATGAGAAGTCCCTCACTATCACGAGAACAGCAAGGAGGAAACCACCCCCATGATCCAATCACCTCCCACCAGGTTCCTCCCTTGACATGTGAGAATTACAGTTCGAGATGAGATTTGGGTGGGGACACAGAGCCAAACCATGTCAGTTTATAATTAGCACTGTGAAAGAAATAACCAGTGATGAAATAGAGAGTAACAAGGGGAATAAGGGGAATCCACTTCCCATAGGAGATGAGGAAGGTGACCGCTGAGCAGTGACTTGATAGATGAGAACAGCCCAGCTCTGGGAAAGGAAAGCAGAAAGAACAAGGGCAAAGGCTTTGGGGTGGGAAAGAGCTTTGTATATTTGATGAACTGGGAAAAAAAAAAAACCCGGGAGGCTAAATCAGAGTGGAGAAAAGGAGAAGAAACTAAGGCAATAGGCCATATCCTGCAGGGTTGTGTAGACCACAGCAAGGAGTTTGGATTTCATTCTGAATGCTATGGGAGGCCACAGAAGACATTAAGAAAACAGTGGCATAGCCTGATTCCTATTTTTTCAAAAGGATCACTTGACTGCTGTGTGGAGAATGCATTGAAAGGAGGGAGACCAATGGAGAAGACTGCAGTTTCCCTTGCAAAAGATGATGCTGGTGGAGGCAGAGGCTGCAGCAGCAGATGTACAGCTGTTATCAGTCGCCTCCGGCAGGGCAGAGCCTTCGGTAGGCTTCTCTGGTAGGCTCCAGGACACAAAGGTTCTCCAGGGGTTCCCAACTAACTCACTCCCCAATGATCTCTCAGGCAACTGCCCGGTGCAGAGGCAAATGTCTGGTGCAATAGGGGTTATGGGACACATTAAGACAGACACCTGTCTCACTGGAGAGAACAAACATCCCCACATGAGGAATTAAATTATAAAATGCCAGGCCTCCGGCATTGGTGACCAAGAGCACTAGAGTTAGAGGAAGCAGAGATGACTTGTCATCACTGCCGACACCTGTCTTTGGAACCCTTGGCAAAACTATGAACTCTGTATAATCACCTGGTATAGGAAAGGTCTATACCACCTTTCTTTTCCCCAGCCAGGAATACAGACCAATGCCATCTCCCACACTGAATATACCCAGACCCCTTTGGCAGCTTTAGCTACCCCCAACACACATCTGTTTTTGTTTGTTTGTTTGTTTGTTTTGAGACAGAGCCTGGCTCTGTCGCCCAGGCTGGAGTGCAGTGGCGCAATCTCTGCTCACTGCAACCTCTACCTCCCAGGTTCAAGCAATCCCCCTGCCTCAGCCTCCCGAGTAGCTGGGATTACAGGCGCCCCCCACCTGTAATCCCAGCTACCATGCCTAGCTGATTTTTGTATTTTTAGTAGAGGCGGGGTTCCATCATGTTGGCCAGGCTCAAGACCACCAGGCTGGTCTGGAACTCCTGACCTCAAGTGATCTGCCTGTCTCGGCCTCCCAAACTGCTGGGATGACAGCCATGAGCCACCGTGTCTGGCCTACACCTGCTTTTTAAAGAGGTGCTAAAACCCAAATGGATTTTTTTTTTTTTAAAGACAGAATCTCCCTCTGTCGCCCAGGCTGGAGTACAGTGGCATGATCTCTACTCACCACAACCTCCACCTCCCAGGTTCAAGCGATTCTCCCACCTCAGCCTCCAGAGTAGCTGGGATTACAGGCATGTGCCACCACATCCAGTCCCAAATGGATTTTTAATGTTTGGCCTATGGTAGAATAGATATTTAAGGTCCAGCTCTACCTGGTGATTTTTGCCAGCAACCCTCTGATGCAGGAGAACAGAACGCCTACATCACAGGCTCGGGACTAAACAAGTGCTATGTAAATTCAGAGAAGACAAACCCCTGGACAAAGCACCTTGGAGAGGCAGGCCTGGGGCTGAGCTTTGACATATGTTTTAGAAGCTGGATTTGAGGATGCAGGGCATCCAACACATGAAAAAAAACCGCACACACACACACTCAGGAGTGTTCAGGAAACAGTACTGGATCAACCTGGATGGAGTCAGAAGCTTATGTCTTTCACAAGGGGAAAAGGGGTAGAGCTGTGGTATCAAAAAAATAAAAAATCACCTGGGCACAGTGGCTCAAGCCTGTAATCCCAGCACTTTGGGAGGCCGAGGCAGGTGGATCATGAGGTCAGGAGATTGAGACCATCCTGGCTAACACAGTGAAACCCCGTCTCTACTAAAAATACAAAAAAATTAGCTGGGCGTAGTGGTGGGCACCTGTAATCCCAGCTACCTGGGAGACTGAGGCAGGAGAATGGCATGAACCTGGGAGGCAGAGCTTGCAGTGAGCCGAGATCGTGCCACTGCACTCTAGCCCGGGTGACAGAGCAATAGCAATACTCTGTCTCAAAATAAATAAATAAATAAATGAATAAATAAATGCCAGTGTGATTATTTGAAATATAGGTGGTTGGGGGCACCAGGCACAATGGCTTGCACCTATAATCTCACTACTTTGGGACGCTGAGATGGGAGAATCACTTGAGCCCAGAAGTTCAAGACCAGCCTCAGCAACGTAGCAAGACCCTGTCTCTACAAAGAATTTTTAAAAATTAGCCAAGCATGGTGGCATGTGCCTATAATCCCAGCTACCTGGGGGGCTGAGGTAAGAGGATTGACTGAGACTGCAGTGAGCTATGATTATGTCACTGCACTCCAGCCTGGGGAACAGAATAGGACCTGTCTCAAAAAAAAAAAAAAAAAAAAAAAAGGCTAGGTGTGATGACCCACACCTGTAATCCCAGCACTTTGGGAGGCTGAGGCAGGTGGATCATTTGAGGTCAGGAGTTTGAGACCAGCCTGGCCAACATGGTGAAACCCCATCTGTACTAAAAATACAAGAAAAATTAGCCAGGCATGGTAGCAGGTACCTGTAATCCCAGCTACTCAGGAGGCTGAGGTAGGAGAATTGCTTAAACTGGGGAGGCAGAGGTTGCAGAAAGCCCATATTGCACCATTGCACACCAGCCTGGGTGACACAGTGAGACTCTGTCTCAAAAAAAAAAAAAAAAAAAAAGAAAAGAAAAAAGAAAAAGAAAGAAAGAAATATATGTGGTGGGTAGGGAGCCATTCCACTGTTAAGCAGGGTGTGACTTTTCTCTCGGATTGTTTTGAAGACCTTCTCTTTGTCTTTGATGTTCTCTGGCTTTACTATATTGTGTTGGGTGTGGATTTCTTTTTATCTATTTCACCTAGTATGTATTTTTATTCCTATTGTTATGGGCTGAATTGAGAATTGTGTTCCCCTCCCACCACCAAATTCACCTATTGAAGTCCTAACCCCATGGCCTCAGAATGTGGTTGCATTTGGAGGTAGGGTCTTTAAAGAGGTAATTAGATTAAATGAGGTCAGTAGGCTGAGTCCTAATCCAACATGACTGGTGTCCTTATAGAAAGAGATTAAGGCACAAACCTACACAGAGGGGAGAACACGTGAAGACACAGGGAGAAGACGGCCACCTGCAAGCCAAGGAGAGAGATTCAGAAGAAACCAACCCTGCTGACACCCTGACCTGAGACTTCTAGACTCCCGAGTGGTAGGAAAATTAATTTCTGTTGTTCAAGCCACCTAGTCTGTGGTGCTTTGTTAGTTCAGTGCTGGCAAATGGATACCCTGATATCTAAGGATGCATGTCTTTTACATTCTGGAAAATTCTCAGCTGTTTCTCTTTGGCTATATTTCCTCTTCAGCTGTTTGGCTCTTGTTCTTTTTCTCTGCCCTCTCCTAGCCTGCAATCTAATGAATATTAAACGTATTCTCTCCTCCCTGCCCCGTGACCTCTTCTGTGTTTCCCACCTCCTTCCTGTCCCCATTGCAGGCAGGGCGATTTCTTCAGACCTCTCCTCCAGTTCACTCATCTTCTCAATATCTGCATCAAATTTGGTGTTTGTTTGTTTGTTTAAACAATTGTTTTACATTTTTAAAGTTTCGTTTCTTTTTCAAATCTTACCTTTGGCCAAGTGAAATGGCTATGCCTAATTCCAGCACTTTGGGAGGCTGAGGTGGGAGGATTACTTGAGGCCAGGAGTTTGAGACCACCCTGGGCAATACGGTGAAATTCCCCATAGCTATAGAAAATTAGCCAGGTGGTTGGGTGCGGTGGCTGACACCTGTAATCCCAGCGCTTTGAGAGTCTGAGGCAGGCAGATCATCTGAGGTCAGGAGTTTGAGACCAGCCTGACCATGGTGAAACCCCATCTCTACTAAAAATACAAACAAATTAGCTGGGTGTGGTAGCGCCTGCCTATAGTCCCAGCTACTTGGGAGACTGAGGCAGAATTACTTGAACCCAGGAAGCAAAGATTGCAGTGAACCAAGATCACGCCATTGCACTCCAGCCTGGGCAACAGAACGAGATTCTGTCTCAAAAGAAAATAAAAAGTGTTCATGTAATTAAAGAATAAATACAATTGTTTGGGCATAACGGCTCATGCCTGTAATTCCAGCACTTTGGGAAGCCAAGGGCAGAAGGACTGCAGGCAGTTTGAGACCAGCTTGGGTAACATGGCAAGACCCCCATCTCTGAAAAAAAAAAAAAAAATAGCTGGGCGTGGTGACACGCACCTGTAATCCCAGCTACTGGAGGGCTGAGATGGGAGGATCACCTGAGCCAAGGAGGTGAAGATTGCAGAGAGCCATGATTGTACCACTGCACTCCAGCTTGGGCATCAGAGCGAGACCCTGTCTCAAAATAAATAAATATAATTGCGATAAAGTAGTATTTTAAATAAGAAAATAATAGAAGCACAAACTCAGAACCTCTGGTGGCGAAACAGAAGAGAGAGAAGGAACATATAGATATCAAGTGTGGGTGATACATTCATTCTTAGGTTGGGTGGTGAATTCCTAAGAATTCAATTTATTCTTGACAATGTCATATGTTTTATATGTATATATATAATGAGTAACATATTACATCTTGTTTTGAAACAGCATTTTGTTTAGGGGAATCAGAAAGGCCCATATTCAGTTAGACACAGTGGCTCATGCCTGTAATCCCAGCACTTTGGGAGGCTGAGGTGGGCAGTTCACTTGAGGTCAGAAGTTTGAGACCAGCCTGGCCATCATGGTGAAACCCCGTCTCTACTAAAAATACAAAAATTAGCTGGGTGTGGTGGCTCACACCTGTAGTCCCAGCTACATGGGAGGCGGAGATAGGAGAATCACTTGAACCCAGGAGGCAGAGGTTGCAGTGAGCCAAGATTGTGCCATTGCATTCCAGCCTGGGTGACAAGAGTGAAACTCCATCTCAAAGAATAAAAAGAAAGAAAGAGAAAGAAAGAAAGGAAGGGACATATTCTACCTCTGGCCAATCACATCTACCTAGACCTAGTTCCAAAGCAGGCAATGGAGGGTAAATGGAAGGCCAGCCAAGGGATTGTGGAATGTTCCTCCAAACCCTACTGGAGAGAGTGGATAGGCTGGGCTGGACCCACAGCTGCCCGCTGTGCCTGAGTTGATCAAGCTGTGAGGACTGTGTACAGGTTCCAAGGTTGAGGGTTTACTTCCCTGATGCTCAGATTTGAGTCTCAGATGCTGGTCTGTGATATGGGACAAGTCAGTTTTACAGGGATCCGCCATCGTTTGGAAGAATGGATGCAGAGAGCAAGACCAAGAACAACACATCCCCTGGAGCCAAGGCAGAGCTGGTGCAGGTCTTGGGAGGAGAAGGGAGAAGGAGGACGCTCACTCTCGAGCGAGGGTGCCGGCTGCCCTTCAGTGTTCCTGTGAGGTGGCATCAGGGGATCCAGGGAGGAGAGCCACACCCTCATCCGAGGTCCCTTTTACTCAGTAACTGTCAGGTGGCCAGTGTAGCCCACTTCAGAGGAACTCCCCTTAACTTGAAATCAGGCATAGAGTGGGAGGAGGACAGGAAAGGGCCCTGTATTCCTGCTCCTGGAGGACAGCCTGCTTCAAACAAAGCAGTTCCCGTTTAACATTTTAAAAATCAAATTAACACAGTTCCTGGAGCCTATAATACATGCTTCCTTACTTCCTTTCCCTTCCCCTCAAGGAGCCTACCTTCTCTAGGATGAAGAGCTTACCTAAACTTTTTGATCACGACGGGTGTTGAGGTGCCCTTATTCCCTGCTGGGCCAGTAGGCTGGAGGCTGTCTCCTTAGGGACAGAGCTCCCTCTGCTGGCTCACCCGTCACAGCCTTCAGGATGCAGAACAGAGCCCGTCCCCCAGCAACATCAGCTTCAAATAATTGTCATCATAACCTGTGACTATCTGCTTCTCATAGAGGACAAATGTCTGTTGATATGTAGCTTAATAGTGATAATATGGAGTATGGCAAAGGCGGGAGAGTCAGCCAGGGCCCGGTGCAGCAGTGACCTTTGGCGTGCTTCTTAATTTCCTTGAGCCTCACTCTTCTTGTCTTTAAAGAGGATATAATGGATCCGTATTATCATTCAGGGTACAGTGAGGAAAACAGAAATTATGCTACAGATGCTCCTCAGCTTATGGGTTTATCGGGATGCTCCACCTCCCGATAAACCCATTGAACATTGAACATATGCTATATAGGAATTCAACTTTCAGTATTTTCGACTGGGTTTATCTCATATAACCCCATTGTAAGCTGAGGTGTGTCCTGAATGCTATTGCTTTTGCATCATCATAAAGTCGAAGAATCATAAGTAGGGCACTGTGTGTAGTTGTTTTTTTGTTTTGTTTTGTTTGTTTGTTTTTTTGAGATGGAGTCTCGCTCTGTCGCTAGGCTGGAGTACAGTGGCGCAATCTCGGCTTACGGCAACCTCCACCTCCTGGGTTCAAGCGATTCTTGTGCCTCAGCCTCCCAGGTAGCTAGGATTACAGGCATGCGCCACCACACCCAGATAATTTTTGTATTTTTCGTGGAGATGGGATTTCACCATGTTGGCCAGGATGGTCTCAAATTCCTGACCTCAGGTGATCTGCCTGCCTTGGCCTTCCAAAGTGCTGGGATTACAGATGTGAGCCGCCGCACGCGGCCGTGTAGTTTATATAACAGACAGAATGAGTGGGAAACCGTTGAACATATGTTGGGGGACTGGGGAAACAAATGGGTATTTGGGGGTTACAGAGAACAACTACAGGAAGACTGGATGACTCAGAGTGCAGTTTTTGCCATGGGTGCAGAGGGGAAAGGAAGGAATGAGGTCCTGAGAACAGTTTTTTCCTGTCCCAAAGGAGATAATAGTGACCCCCAATGGGCAGAAAGGAAGGCTCAGAGGGACTTACCTGGATCTGATAGGTTGGGCCTGTGAGGGAGGCCTCACACTCTACCCCTCTTGAGGAGCTACGAGGGTGTGTATACAGATTGCTGTGCTCCTTACACAGTGTGTAAGGAGAGGAGCGACCTTACATTAGTTTGTTCTGACGCTGCTAAAAAAGACATACCCAAGACTGGGTAATTTATAAAGGAAAGAGGTTTAATGGACTCACAGTTCCACATGGCTGGGGAGGCCTCACAATCACGGCAGAAGGCGAATGAAGGGCAAAGTCACATCTTACATGTGGCAGGCAAGAGAACTTGTGCAGGGGAACTCCCGTTTATAAAACCATCAGATCTCGTGAGACATATTAACTATCACGAGAAGAATATGGGGGAAACCATGATCTAATTATCTCCACCTGGCCCTGCCCTTGACACATAGGGATTATTACAATTCAAGGTTTGGGTGGGGACACAGAGCCAGACCACAGCAGAGCTACACGTCCATCTCAAAAGCCGGGAAGAGCCTCGTCTAGCAGGACACAGACAGCACACTCAGACTGGGGAACTGAAAAGAATGTAATCAAGGGTCTATTTACCAAAGTGCAGGCAGGCCAGCAACAAGGGAGGGCTGGCCCAGCACTCTGAGATTAGTAAGAGCTGGAGCTGTTAACTACCACTCTTAGTTACATCACATATTCCATGGTGTGAACAATACATAAGACTGTTTCTGGTTTTATGCTATTATGGATCGTGTTGCTGTGAACATTAAATATTTATTTTACTAATCCCTTTCCTGAAAATCTTTTGTTATCACTATTGTCTACAGGATAAAACTCAGTATGACTTATTTGGCTGCATCCTATAGATTGCTAAATATTATTCCATTGTTTAGATGATGTACCACAGTCACTTTTTGTTTTTGTTTTTGTTTTTCTGAGACAGGGCCTCACTCTGTCTCCCAGGCTGGAGAGCAGTGGCGTGATATGGTTCACTGCAGTTGCAACCTTCCCAGCTCAAACAATTCTCCTACCTCAGCCTCCTGAGCAACCGGGACCACAGCCAAGTGCCAATACACCTGGCTGATTTTTTTTTCTTTTTCTTTTTCTTTTTCCTTTTCTTTTTCTTTTTCTTTTCTTTTCTTTTTTTTTTTTTTTTTTTTTTGAGACGGGGTCTTGCTCTGTCACCCAGGCTGGAGTGCCGTGGCCGGATCTCAGCTCACTGCAAGCTCCGCCTCCTGGGTTCACGCCATTCTCCTGCCTCAGCCTCCCGAGTAGCTGGGACTACAGGCGCCCGCCACTTCGCCCGGCTAGTTTTTTGTATTTTTTAGTAGAGACGGGGTTTCACCGGGTTAGCCAGGATGGTCTCGATCTCCTGACCTTGTGATCCGCCCGTCTCGGCCTCCCAAAGTGCTGGGATTACAGGCTTGAGCCACCGCGCCCGGCTTTTTTTTTTTTTTGAGATGGAGTCTCGCTCTGTCACCCAGGCTGGAGTGCAGTGGCACGATCTCGGCTCACTGCAAGCTCCACCTCCTGGGTTCCCACCATTCTCCTGCCTCAGCCTCCTGAGTAGCTGGGACTACAGGCGCCCGCCACCACACCCGGCTAATTCTTTTGCATTTTTAGTAGAGACGGAGTTTCACCGTGTTAGCCAGGATGGTCTGGATCTGACCTCATGATCCGCCCACCTCGGCCTCCCAAAGTGCTGGGATTACAGGCGCGAGCCACTGTGCCCAGCCTTTTCTTTTTCTATAGAGACAGGGAAGGGAAGGACCTTCCTAGAACATGGTGAGCTGTATAATGGCGGCTGCAGGGGCTGTGACATGGGTGCCCTGCCAGCCCACTGTGGCCACCCAGCAGGCAGGAAGCTGGGGGAATAAATACTGTCCTCTCTCTTTTCCCTCCTTCTTGCCAGTACTCGAACAGCCAGGTTACATAGAAAATACTTACGCTAAAAAAAAAAAAAAAAATGCTTGTTGTTTTTCCACAATTCAGATTGAATTGGGAGTCCTGTGTCTCTCTGGCAAGCCTAGCCAGTCCTCCTCATTGGCTGGACCCAGACAGAAGCCACAGCATGAGAGAACCTATAGGTGCAGCCAAATAAGTCACATTGAGTTTTATTCTACAGGCGATAGAGATAATCAAAGATTTTCAGGAAAGGGATTAATAAAATAAATACTTTATTATACTTTATGTAATATTCACAGCATCATTTTTTTTTTTTTTTTTTTTTGAGGCGGAGTCTTCACTCTGTCCCCCAGGCTGGAGTGCAGTGGCACCATCTCGGCTCACTGCAAGCTCCGTCTCCCGGGTTCGCGCCATTCTCCTGCCTCAGCCTCCCGAGTAGCTGGGACTACAGGCGCCCGCCACCGCGCCCGGCTAATTTTTTTTTGTATTTTAGTAGAGACGGGGTTTCACCTTGTTAGCCAGGATGGTCTCGATCTCCTGACCTCGTGATCCGCCCGCCTCGGCCTCCCAAAGTGCAGGGATTACAGGCGTGAGCCACCGCGCCCGGCCTATTCACAGCATCATTATTCATAATAGCATGAAACTGGAAATAATCCGATGTACTTAGAACCACAGCCACATGCAATAACATGAATTTTTTTATTGTTTTTATTATTTATCAAGAAGGAAGAGACATTTTTTTTTAAAGATGGGATCTTGCTCTGTTGCCCGGTGATATGGGTTGGTTGTGTCCCCACCCAAAATCGCATCTAGAACTGTAATCCCCACAATCCCCACATGTCAAGGGCGGGACCAGGTGGAGGTATCTGGATCATGGGGGCGGTTTCCCCATGCTGTTCTAGTGATAGTGAGTGAGTCTCAGAAGATCTGATGGTTTTATAAGCATCTGGCATTTCCCCGCTGACTCTTATCCTCTCTCCTGCTGTCCTGGGAAGAGATGCCTTCCGCCATGGTTGTAAGTTTCCTGAGGCCTCCCTAGCCATGCGGAACTGTGAGTCAATTAAACTTCTTTTCTTTAAAAATTACTCAGTCTCTCTGGGCATGGTTGTTCACGCCTATAATACCAGAACGTTGGGAGGCCGAGGCGAGTGGGTCACCTGAGGTCAGGAGTTTGAGACCAGCCTGGCCAACATGGCGAAACCCCATCTCTACTAAAAATACAAAAATTAGCTGGGTGTGGTGGCTTACACCTGTAGTCCCAGCTACTTGGAAGGCTGAGGCAGGAGAATGTCGTGAACCCAGGAGGCGGAGGTTGCAGTGAGCCGAGATCGTGCCACTGCACTCCATCCTGGGTGACAGAGCAAGACTCTGTCTCAGGAAAAAACAAACAGAAAAACCACCAGAGTTCCATCCATAAGTTACCCAAACAAATCACCTTTTAGCAACAAACTGGATTTGTCTGCCTTGTTCTTTGGTATCTCTGCTCCGTCTGTGTTCGGGGGTCACTTTGAATATACAGTCGCCTTCATGGAACAGTTGTTTGTTTTTCATTAAAACATGAATGAAGTTAAAAAAGGGCCACACATGGACTAATGATGACAGTATGTTGCAATCCAAGGATTGTGATAAAACCAATTTTGTGCACCTGCAGTCCATTTTTTTTTAAGGGAAAAGGAGAGAAAGACTAGTGGCAATATGGATTCTATTTTGGAATGGGAAGAGAATAATGGCATGGCCAAGCGTGGTGGCTCATGCCTGTAATCTCAGCACTTTGGGAGGTGGAGGTGGGAGGAACACTTGAGGTCAGGAGTTCGAGACTGGCCTGGCCAACACGGTGGAACCCCATCTCTACTAAAAATACAAAAATAAGCTAGGTGTGGTGACATGCGCCTGTAGTCCCAGTTACTCGGGAGGCTGAAGCAGGAGAATCACTCAAGCTCAGGAAATGGAGGTTGCAGTGAGCCAAGATTGCACCACTGCACTCCAGCCTGGGCAACAGAGTGAGACCCCTGTCACAGAAAAAAAAAAAAAAAAGAATAATGGCATGAAGAACCAGGAAAGAAAGGCATTCCAATAATCAGTGAAAATTATAGACCAGTAGATCAGGGTAGTAAAAGTAAAGATGGAGAGTGGACAGATTTATCTGACAAACGAGAGGGGACATGGGCAGGACTTTGTGATGAAATGAATGTAGGGAAGAAGGCAGATGGTGGAGACGGCTGGTATTTCTAGTTTGTGAGAATGATGTCTCATTCATCAATCTAGGGAATGCCTGGGCAGAACTTTGAGGGGGCTAAACAGCCCAGGGGGACTATTCAAAATTCAAGTATGGAGCTCAAGAAATGGAGAGAAAGGCCAGCCGCGGTGGCTCACGCCTGTAATCGCAGCACTTTGGGAGGGCGAGGCAGGCAGATTACAAGGTCAGGAGATCGAGACCATCCTGGCTAACACGGTGAAACCCTGTCTCTACTGAAAATACAAAAAAAAATTAGCTGGGCGTGGTGGCGGGTGCCTGTAGTCCCAGCTACTCGGGAGGCTGAGGCAGGAGAATGGTGTGAACCTGGGAGGTGGAGCTTGCAGTGAGCTGAGATGGTGCCATTGCACTCCAGCCTGGGCGACACAGGGAGACTTTGTCTCAAAATAATAATAATAATAATAATAATAATAAAAATAAAAGAAATGGAGAGATAAAGACTAGAGAACAATTTGTGTGTAATACTGATATCCACTCTGTCCCTGTACCAGACCCTGGACCAAGCATATTATTCCACTGAATTTTTACAACAATCCTATGATGCCATTATATATGTGACAGAGGAGGAGACTGACTGACTAAAGAAACACTGAACCGTATTTCTTAAGCTGAAGGGTCCGGGTGAGATCAGAAACTCTTAGGTTTGTAATGGTGCCAGTTGGCAAGGTTACCCAATTTTTCTCTGGCAGTTCTTGACAGCCAGTGCAAAGGAGTGAACAACAACAACAACAACAAGAAACCCTAAAAACTAAGGTTAGGGATTTGTGGTAAAGGATAAGGAGGTGAGAAACCAAGGTAGCCAGTGAGAGTTTCTTTTTTTTTTTTTTTTTTTTGTTTGTTTGAGACAGAGTTTTGCTCTGTCACCCAGGCTGGAGTGCAGTGGCACGATCTTGGCTCACTGCAACCTCTGCTTCCCAGATTCAAGTGATTCTCCCCTTCTCAACCTCCCAAGTGGCTGGGATTACATGTATGCACCACCATGCCCAGTTAATTTTTGTATTTGTAGTAGAGATGGGGTTTCGCCATATTGGCCAGGCTGATCCTAAACTCCTAACCTCGGGTGATCCACCTGCCTCAGCCTCTCGAAGTGCTGAGATTACAAAGTGCTGAGATTACAGGCATGAGCCACTGTGCCCAGCCCAGTGAGATTTTCTTTTTTTTTTTTTTTTTTTTTTTTTGAGACGGAGTCTCGCTCAGTCGCCCAGGCTGGAGTGCAGTGGCCGATCTCGGCTCACTGCAAGCTGCGCCTCCCGGGTTCACGCCATTCTCCTGTCTCAGCCTGTCAAGTAGCTGGGACTACAGGTGCCTGCCGCCACGCCCGGCTAATTTTTTGCATTTTTAGTAGAGACAGGGGTTCACCGTGTGAGCCAGGATGGTCTCGATCTCCTGACCTCGTGATCCGCCCGCCTCGGCCTCCCAAAGTGCTGGGATTACAGGCTTGAGCCACCGCGCAGGGTCGAGAGTTTTTTGACTGATGATGCTGTTAGGTTCCTGGTCTAACAGACTGAAATCAGAGAGCAGTTGAAGGACCATAGGAAGGAGCCCATTAAGACCTTTTAAGGATTTAGCAGATTTCCAGTCCCCGATCATCACAGACCACAGATGTGGGGATTCTGCTTGTCACGTAGATCAGAAATTTGTGATTTTTCTAAACCATTCAAAACGACTTGAATACTACAGCCTCTGACAGCAGAAGCTGAGACTGCTATAGGCTGTGCTTCCAACATGTCTATGATGCTCACTTTTCTTATTTAAAATTTAGACCCGCCTTTCGCCATTTGTGTTTCAGTTGCCTGAGTTTTTGAAAGGGGGGCCAGCATGAAGCACGGTATGACAGGAGGAGTTAGTTTTCCCACCAATGCAGCCATGTTGACACTTCTCCTTTTTTTAGATTACTTTTAATTTTATCAGGTCTATGTACCTAGTTTAAAGAATCAAGTAGGCCGGGCGCGGTGGCTCAAGCCTGTAATCCCAGCACTTTGGGAGGCTGAGACGGGCGGATCACGAGGTCAGGAGATCGAGACCATCCTGGCTAACACGGTGAAACCCCGTCTCTACTAAGAAATACAAAAAACTAGCCGGGCGAGGTGGCGGGCGCCTGTAGTCCCAGCTACTCGGGAGCCTGAGGCCGGAGAATGGCTTGAACCCGGGAGGCGGAGCTTGCAGTGAGCTGAGATCCGGCCACTGCACTCCAGCCTGGGCTACAGAGCGAGACTCCGTCTCAAAAAAAAAAAAAAAAAAAAAAAAGAATCAAGTAGATCTATAGGGCTTTGTTAGGGGAACCAGAAATTCTTTTCCTGGAACCTCTTCCATTTCCTGTTTCCTGTTCCCTAGAGTAATCTACTCTCAACTATTTTTCTTTTCTTTTTTTTTTTTTGAGACGGGGTTCTAACTATGTTGCCCAGGCTGGAGCGCAGTGGCATGATCATGGCTCCCTGCGCCCTCAAACTCTTGGGCTCAAATGATCCTCCCACCTCAACCTCCTGAGTAGCTGGGACTACAGGCACATGCCATTGTGCCCAGCTAATTTTTTTTTTTTCATTATTATCTGTAGAGACCAGGTCTCACTATGTTACTCAGGCTGGTCTTGAACTCCTGGGCTCAAGTAATACTCCAGCCTTGACCTCCCAAAGTGCTGGGATGATAGGCTTGAGCCATGCTGCCTGGCTACTACTCTCAACTCTTAACTGGATTTTTAGTGTACATCTTCCTATCTTTAAATAATTGCCACAACTTGATTTCTCAACCTTAGGTATTATTGACTTCCCATCATAAAAGACAAGAATTTCTCTCTCTCTCATTCCTCATCTACCACACGAACTCACACTCCTTGTCCACCCATCCTCCAGTGTGTGCCACTTTACAATTTTGATTAGCTCAATGGTCCATGCGTGTTTTTTTTGTTTTTGTTTTTGAAACAAGAGTCTCACTCTGCCGCCCAGGATGGAGTGCAGTGGCATGATCTGGGCTCACTTCAACCTCCACCTCCTGAGTTCAAGAGATTCTCGTGCCTCAGTCTCCCGAGTAGCTGGGATTACAAGCGCCCACCACCATGCATGGCTAATTTTAGTATTTTTAGCAGAGACAGGTTTTTGCCATGTTGGCCAGGCTGGCCTCAAACTCCTGACCTCAAGTGATTGGCCTGCCCTGGCCTCGTGTGTATGTTATTATGACTCTGTAAGTGCTATCCACAGCTAAGCCAAATAATGCAACACAATTACTTTTCCTTTCCTATATAACTTTCATCTTAAAGAGTTAGTAAACTTCGGCTGGGGGCGGTGGCTCACACCTGTAATCCCAGCACTTTGGGAGGCCGAGGTGGGCAGATCACAAGGTCAGGAGATCAAGACCATCCTGGTCAACACGGTGAAACCCCATCTCTACTAAAAAAAATACAAAAAATTAGCTGGGCGTGGTGGTGGGCGCCTGTAGTCTCAGCTACTCAGGAGGCTGAGGCAGGAGAATGGTGTGAACCTGGGAAGTGGAGCTTGCAGTGAGCTGAGATCCGGCCACTGCACTCCAGCCGGGGCGACGGAGCAAGACTCTGTCTCAAAAAAAAAAAAAAAAAAAAAGGCCGGGCACAGTGGCTCACGCCTGTAATCCCAGCACTTTGGGAGGCCGAGGTGGGTGGATCACCAGCGAGACTCCGCCTCCAAAAAAAAAAACTCCAAGGGACCAAGAATAGCCAGGACACTTCTAAAGAAGAGCAAGAAGGAGACATACCCTACCAGGATGAGAACTTATTATGAAGCTATAGTTTGGTATTGCCACAGGCATAGACAAGTTGGCCAATGGACTAGAACAGAGTCCATAATAATAATAAACTCAGTATATATGAAACTCTGGTATCCCTCATGGCTATGAAGCTGTGCTGCTCAGACCTCCCTCCAAGAGAACCTGTTGCAAGGAGTGTAGTTAGTGGACAGCCTCCAAGTGCTGCGTCTTCATGTCCATGGCAGTATTCAGGTGACTACTCTCCCACAGCAGGCTCTCCCAGAACTGCTTTCAGCCAATGACTGATATTGTGGAGGTAACTGGAGCTAGAATCTGTGGGACTCCTCTAGGGGGCAGTCTTTGCTCTGGGCTCCCCACTGGGCTAGCCAGGGCTTTCTCAAAGCCACACCAAGTCTGAGACAACTCCCATTCAGCCCTCCTTCCTGCCTTCTCTCTTTTCACAGGTGTCCAACCTGACCTATGGGCATCCTGACTATTCCATTTCCCTCCTCCTTTCATTTCTTTACAAGATTTTCCTTCAGTCCATCTCTTACACATCTAATTTCTTGTGATCTTCTTCTTAAAGGACTCAAATTGCACAATAACACAGGAAGCATGTTATATCAACTTAGTAGAGGGTGTTCCATAGAGCTTGAAAATAATGCTTATCCATATAGAGAAAATTTAAATTGGATCCCTACCCTACACATATGCAAAATTTAACTCCAGGTAGATTAATGACTCAAAATATCAAAGTTTTATTTTATTTTTTGAGACGGGGTCTCATTCTGTCACCCAGGCTGGAGGGCAGTGGTGTGATCTGGGCTCACTGCAACCTCCACCTCCCAGGTTCAAGCAATTCTCGTGCCTCAGTCTCCTGGGTAGCTGGGACTACAGGTGTGTGCCACCATGCCTGGCTAATGTTTATATTTTCAGTAGAGATGGAGTTTTGCCATGCTGGCCAGGCTGGTCTTGAACTCCTGATCTCAAGTGATCCATCTGCCTCAGCCTCCCAAAGTACTGGGATTACAGGTGTGAGCCATCACACCCAGCTCAAAGTTGCATTTTTTTATTTATATATTTTTTATCCTCCTGGGCTCCCTGAAAATATCAAAGTTTTAAAACTCTTAGTTTCTATGGATGAGTATATTTTATAATGTATAATTTAGACCTTGAGGTAGGGAAACATTTCTTAAACAAAGACACACATACACTCAAGATAAAGAGACCTGACCATTTTAAAATTAAAAGCTTTTGTTCATCAAAACCATTTTATTTTCTGTATTTATTTTGAGATGGAGTCTTGCTCTGTCACCCAGGCTGGAGTGCAGTGGAGCGATCTTGGCTCACTGTAACCTCTGCCTCCCAGGTTCAAGCAATTCTCCCACCTCAGCCCCCAAGTAGCTGGGATTACAGGCACATGCCACCACTCCTGGCTGAGTTTTGTAGAGACGGGGTTTCACCATATTGGCCAGGCTGGTCTTGAACTCCTGACCTCAGGTGATCCACCTGCCTCAGCCTCCCAAAGTGCTGGGATTACAGGTGTGAGCCACCATGCCTGGCATCAAAAGCATTTTAAAAAGAGAGGGACAAGTTACAAGCTAGGAGAAGATATTTGTAATATACATATGTAACAAAGAATTAGCATCAAAAATTCCTAAAAATCGAGAAAAGCACATATAACCTAATAGAAAAATAGGCAAAAGATATCAACGGGCATGTTTCAGAAGAGGAAACACATATGGTTAACAGAATATGAAGAGATGTTCAACTTTATTAAGTAAAAATTAAGACCACATTGAGCTAATACTTCGATTGTCAGACTACAAAACTAAGTATTGAAGAAAATGTGAATCTGCTCACAGAGCCTCCTAAACGATGCTGATGGGAATACAAATTTGTGTATTCACTTTGGGAAAAATGTTTGACGTTACCCACCAAAATTGAGTGTTCATATACCCTGTTACCTGACAATTTCACTTTTAGGTATAGATCCGAATAGATCAAACAAAAGCTCTTGCACTCCCTGGTGGTCTAATGGCTGAGGGGTGAAAGGCTCTTCCACATCTATCACAGGAGACACGTACAAGAATGTTCACAGCTGGCCGGGCGCGGTGGCTCACGCCTGTAATCCCAGCACTTTGGGAGGCCGAGGTGGGTGGATCACCTGAGGTCAGGAGTTCGAGACCACCCTGGCCAACATGGTGAAACCTTGTCTCTACTAAAAATACAAAAATTAGCTGGGTGTGGTGATGGGCGCCTGTAATCCCAGCTACTCAGGAGGCTGAGGCAGGAGAATAGCTTGAATGCGGGAGGCGGAGGTTGCAGTGAGCCGAGATTGTACTACTGCACTCCAGCCTGGATGACAGAGCAAGACTCCATCTCAAAAATAAAAATAATAAAATAAAAAAAGAAAGAAAGGTTAAAAAGAAAAAGAATGTTCATAGCAGCATTATCCACAGTAGTAAAAACCTGGAAGCAACCCAAATATCCATTAATGAGAAATCAGACAAATGCAGTATATTTACACACTGGAATATCATATAATAGTCTAAATGAATGAATGATATCCATAAAACATGGCTGAATCTTACGTATGGTACATTAAATGAAAAGCAGTCTCAAAAGATTACAAGGACATAATTTTTTCCTTTGTAATAGACTTTACTTTTTAGAACAGTTTTAGGTTTATAGAAGAATTGTGCATGAAGTACAGAGTTCCCATGTGCCCTCTCCATTACAAACATGGTTTCCCCTGTTATTACCGTTTTATATTAGTGCTAACAAGTGTATCAATTGATAATTGATACATAGACTTCAGTTAATCATAATGTATCAATATTGGTTCATCAATTCCAACAAATGTACAACTGAGGAACCACTATTGATACATTATGATTAACTGAAGTCCATAGTTTACATTAGGACTCACTTTATGTGGCACAGTTCTATGGGTTTTGACAAATGAATAAGGTCATGTATCCACTGTTAGAGTCCCATAGTGAATAATTTCACTACCAGTAAAAATGCCCTGTGCTTCACCTAATCATCCCTCTCCTTCCCGGATCCCCTGGCAACCACTGAGTTTTGCCTTTTCCAGAGTGTCATATAGTTACAGTTGTAGAGTATACAGCCTTTTCCAACGGGCTTCTCTTGCGATATACATTTAACATTCCTCCATGTCTTTGTGTAGCTTGATAGCTGTATTAGTCTGTTTTCACAGTGCTGATAAAGACATATGCCAGACTGGGAAGAAAAAGAGGTTTAATCGCACTTAGAGCTCCACATGGCTGGGAAAGCCTCAGAATCATGGCAGCAGCAAGAGAAAATGAGGAAGATGCAAAAGCGGAAACCCCTGGTAAAACTACCAGATCTCGTGAGACTTATTCATTACCACATGAACAGTATGGGGGGACTGCCCCCATGATTCAAATTATCTCGCCCCCCAGGTCTCTCCCACAGCATGTGGTAATTATGAGAGAACAATTTAAGATGAGATCGGGTGTGGATACAGAGCCAAACCATATCAATAGCTCTTTTTAAAAAAATCATTAAACAATATTTCATTGCATGGATGTACCACCTTGTAGGACAGTTTATCCATTCACTTATGTCAAGGACATTTTAGTTGTTTTCAATTTGGGATGATTACAAACAAAGCTGCTGTAAACATTGGTGGACAGGTTGTTTTCAGCTCATTTGGGTAAGTACCTAGGTATTATGTTTAGTTTTGTAAGGAACTGACAAACTGTCCTCCAAAGGGGCTATAACATTTTGCAGTCCTACCCACAAAGAATGACAGTTCCTGTTGCTTTACATACTCATCAGCACTTGGTGGTGTTAGTGCTTTGGATTTTAACCATAACAATTTCACTACCAGTAAACATGCCCATTTTAACCATTCTAGTGTGTAGTGGGCATATTCTTTTTATTAAGTTAAAAAACAACTCAAATATACATGTATATACATATGATTTTTAGGACTATATACATGTGGAATAAAACCTTGTAGAAGGAAACCAAGAAATAGTAAAGACAGGATTCAGAAAGATGGTTACCCCAAGCGAAGGCAGGGGTGTGTGTTAGTGTGTGTAGGAGGCATGGCATAGACACAGATATAAACTCGTGTCATTATAACTTTTGAGTGTGGTGGGTTTGTGGCTACAATTAAACTAAATTAATAAAGGTGGGTGAGGTAAACTGAATAATTGTCCACCAAAGATTTCTATGTCCTAATTCCCAGAATTTGGGAATGTTATGCTAAAAGAGACTTTGCAGATGTGATTAAGAACCTTGAGATGAGATCATCTTGGCCCAAAGTAATCACAGAAGGTTCTTGTAAATGAAAAGGGGTGGCAGGAGAATCACAGTCAAGACAGACGATGTAAGCACAGAAACAGAGAGGAGAGAAGATACTATGCTTCTTTCCTTGAAGATGGAGGATGGGGCCAAGAGCCGAGGAAAGCAGGCAGCCTTTGGAAGCTGGAAAAGGCAAGGAACCAGACCTGCCAACACCTTGATTTTAGTCCAGTGTAACTGATTTTGGACTTCTGACTTCCAGAATTGTAAGATAATAAATTCTTGTTGTTTTAAGTATCTAAATTTGCAGTAATTTGTTACAGCATCAACAGGAAACTATGACAGTGGGCCAGGCATGGGTTAATGAATTGGATTATAATTAAATACAGTTCTACACCTAGGTCCAATTAAAAAAATAGACAAAACCTTTGAGTGGCTCCTCACTGCCTGGAAGAGAAAGCTCAAATTCCTCAGCATGAAACAGATTCCTGACAACACAGTTCTACAAGGTCCCCTCTAGCTTGAGTTCCCTCCTCCCAACCCCAACCCATACATTTTAGCCATGGGTCCTGGCATCTGAGCCCTTTTATTGGTCCCGTGGACTCTCATGCGGCTCAACTCCTTTGCCGTGTCTCTATGAAGTCTTTCAGGTTGAAATTTCCTCCCCTGAAAATTGACAACATAAGGGCTTGCTGCATGGTTGATTCGGCTTTCAAGATTAGGACACAGTGGCACGTACAGGCACCGCCACTTGCAGAGGTCGACATGCACTTAGTACATGTTGGCAGAAGCAACTCTTAAGCTATTACTAACAGGGACAGTTAAGTTCTGGCAATGGACTGAAAGATCTTTCTTCATCGCCACTCTTCACTAAGCTACAAGACCAAGTACTTTCTCCTGAAGGTACTTAGAGGAGGAAAAAAGCACACCAGGAACTGTTGTAGGGGGTGAGAAGACAAATTCTACAGGGCTGCAGAGCTAGTGTGAACATGGTTTCCCTCATCTTCATCCAAAACTGCGTTCCTAGCCCACATGACTGATGTCTGTGCACGTCTCTGCCCAGTGATTTTTTTTTTCAACTCCAAGAATACGGGGGGAGTTGGGCAAGTTATTATAATAGAGGACTGCTCTTCTTGCCCCATTATCCGATGAGATACTGGATAGGGAAGCCTCTGAAACTTGTAAAGCAATTTGCAAGCAGGCCACCTGCTTGTATTTAACAAACAGGCTAGAAATACCTATGTGTGGGGAAAACGCGTCCCAAAACACCCCAGCCCCTCCGGGTCCCCGCCAGCCCAGCCTCTCTCCTGACTGTCGCGCGAAGCGGCGGTTGACTAATCAGCCGTTCTGATGAACACAGGAGGGCCGGACGGGCCTGCTGGCTCGGACACCACGCGGAGGCAGAGCGCTCCCTGAGCCGCAGTTGAAGAAACCGCTCTCGGGCTGGACGAAGGCGGAGCAGCAGCTCAGACTGGGCCAACAGAAGAGCCTTACAATGCCTGGAGCAGTCCGAGGACAGCCCCCGGCGCGAGGCACTCTGGGACTTGTAGTTCGCTTCCCAGACAGCGCTTTTTCCCACTTGGTCTCCCCGCCTTTCAATGTCGCTTTTATTCTTCCCTTCACCTCCCAGCCCGCCGACTTCCTGGTCGTCGCACGTCCTCACGTATGACTACACTACCCAGAAGTCTCCTCTTCGTGTCCCAGCGCGGGCGGTCGCCGGCGGTTCCTCTGGACTACAGGTTCCAGCAGTCCTATGCAGAAGTGCTTCCCTTTCTCATTTCCAGGACCACAATTCCCAGAGACTTCGGCTTCACGGCGTTTCTCTTTTTGCCCGATCTCTCCTGGAGCTGGCTGGGCTTCGGCCGGCCAGAGGCCCACAGCGACGACGTGATCCGTCGTGAGCGGGTCCCAGAGTTTCCTCGGCGGCCCTTTTTTCTCTCCCCTCGGTCGTCCCCCTTGCCGGCTGTCGCGGCTGGCCTGAGCAGTGACCTGGCGGGTCGCGCCTGCGCTCTGCCCTGTTTCCTGCCTGGCTGGTGGCGGCGGCCATTTTGTTCATCCTCCTCCTCCTCCTGCTCCTCCTGGTTGGAGCGCAGTGTCCGGAGCGGGCTGGGGGGAGAGAGCCCGAGAGCAGGGTTCGGTACCTTTTCCTCTGTCCCCAGCCGGTGCCCAGAGCCCCCCTCCCCTTCCTCCCCACCCCCTCCCCTCCCCAGCCCTGCCCTCCCCCTTGTCCCGGGATCGCTCCGTCGCACCCACCATGATGGAAGACGACGGGCAGCCCCGGACTCTGTGAGTACCCGAGACGAGGGGTGCCAGGCGCCAAGAGGCCCGGGCACCGCGGGACGCTAAGGGAGGGAGCAGGAGAGACTGGGTCGAAGCCGGGACTCTAGGCGGCTCCCTGACCAGGGCGGCGTGGACGCGAAGTGCATTCCTCATCTGTCCCCTTTTCCTTGGGAAGGAAATCCTCCCTTCCCCCAAACACAGTCACTTCCTGGGGTCTGGGGCTTGTCTCGACCTTGTTCTCTGGCGCCCTTCTTTGCATGCCCTCCCTAGGCCGGGTTTCTGCACGGCTGAGGCTGTCAGGCCCAGGAGAACTCCTGCACCCCCTGCGCGTTGGGCACCCTGGGCTGGGCCTGGAGCTGCCGGTGCCCACGGGGAAAGGGCCTGGCGGGGGTGGGATTGGGGGTGGGCCCCGCGGGCCCCGAGAAATTAGTACTCACCCCTTACACGTTCTCAGCTCTAGTCGCTCCCGGCTCTTCTCCCCAGCTAAGCTCTCGGAGGAAGCAGGACACTCTTTTACCACTCAAGCCCCTTCTCTCTTTATGCCCCACGTGCCCCCGCCCACGCTGTCAGAAACACCCGCCTAGCGCCCGCTACTTTTGAAGTGCATAAGGGATACCTTTTGCTGCCCGAGCATCTTTCCCTTCTTGGATAAAGAAGTTTACTTTGAGCGCTCCCTACGCTAAACTGACAACCAGTTGTTAAACTCCTTTTGCTCTCTAGGTGTTGCCTCTTCCTAATCTGTTTGTGCGTCGAAACCTTCAGAGTTGGCTAAAATTATGTCTTCATCCGCTATTTGATGTGTGTCTTCTGAACGCTTTTTCTCCTCTCTCGCTGTTGCTTTTTACCTGAAGCCCAATCTAATGAATGAATTCTATCTTACAACCACTTAATTCTGGTTTCCTTCCTTTCCCAATGAAGAGTGATGACTCAGCATTTGCATTCCTTTCTGAGTAGTGTGGCACTCCTTTCTTCTGCATCTTTTTGTTTGTTTGTTTTTTAAGTCTGACTAGTTTTTAATTAAATGTTTAAGTTGGGCACCCTAATTTCCCGGCCTTTCCAGGTTCAGCACTCCTACCTTGAGTACCAAGGAGTCAGATCGCTGCTTTGTTTCTCTTGCCTCTCCTGGTATTGATAGGATCATAGTCCACTTGGCTCTGCTGTCTGATGGGGAAATTACTTTTTGGGGAATAGATAAGGTGGATGGGCACTCGAGAAGTTTGACTAGCTTCACATGTCTTCACTCCTACCAAAGAAAGGATGCTCAGTAAAGAAGACAGATGTTCAATATTGATAGAGATTTCTTTGTGTGTGGCCTTGTACAGGAATAAATGTGTTCTCTAACGTCTCACTAAAGAATCCATCCCGTTTTGAGAATCTGAGGCCTACTGAAGCACATCAAATGCTTCAATGAAATGCTTGTTTAGTAGAACGTCTTTGTGTTTTGTGTTGCCTTCCATTTCTGCCTTCTCTCCCTAGAAGAAAGAATTGGGACACACTTAAAATTTGTCCTTCAGGCCAGGCGCGGTGGCTCACACCTGTAATCCCAGCACTTTGGGAGGCCGAGGCGGGCAGATCACGAGGTCAAGAGATCGAGACTATCCTGGCCAACATGGTGAAACTACGTCTCTACTAAAAATACAAAAATTAGCTGGGCGTGGTGGTGCGCGCCTGTAGTCTCTGCTACTCAGGAGGCTGAGGCAGGAGAATCGCTTGAACCCTGGAGGTGGAGGTTGCGGTGAGCCAAGATCGCACCACTGCACTCCAGACCGGCGACAGAGCGAGACTCTGTCTAAACAATTAAAAAAAAAAAAGAAAGAAAGAAATTTGTCCTTCAACATCTGTTGAAGCCAAGACTTGGTGTTGAGTTACAGTGTGTACTTTGATATAAGCATCTGGGAAAGCTAGACTTAAAGACTAGCTAACATGTATTTAACAAAGATAAAAGTTACATCGTATCTAAAAATCTGAAGTGTCATCATCACACACTGAATGATTGATAAATACTCATGGTAGGGGTCTCATTTACTGTATCTGTCTGTTCCTTACCAAGAGGAATGTCTGGTTTTGTAGTGCTCAAGAATGTGCTTTTTTGATGTCTTTTATTTATCTTTGCATCTGCCTTGTCTTCATCCCTATCAGAGTTTCTCCTTGAGACTAATAAGCTAACTTCTTTGTCACTTATTTCCTTCCTCTACCTTCTCTAATCTCTTGTTCTTTCTTTGAAACAGTTAAGTTGTCTATGTTTACAGTTCTCTAAAACTGTGACATGTGTTCATATGAATAAATAGACATCTTAAGCTCTGTTGTTTTGTATGTCAGTACGTGTTTACTATTCTGTCTTCCTTTTTACTTCTCCCACCCTTTCCCATGGGGACTTTTTCTTTTTCTTTCTTTTTTTTTTTTTTTTTTTTTAAGAGAAGGACTACTACATCTTCCTAGGTCTTATCCCTGCAGCACTTAGTTCACTGCCTGGAACATAAGAGGTACTCAGTGTTTCTACAATGATTGTACTTCTTTCATTAAATTAGTATTAAGTTCTTTTTTAAAAGTCCTGGTTGAACTAAGATTGTAGGCAGACATTACTGTCACACGTGGTGCAGTCTGTTGACTTTTATATATTTTTTAAAACCTTCAAATGTAAAATCTTGAGATAAAAACAAATGTTTCACAATTGGGATTTTTATTAGAGTTTAATACAAATAATGCATAGTAGTTTTTCCAAGAGTACGTTTTACATATTCTCAAAGGGTTCTATTAGATATAAGTAACATGATGAAAACTTTGAACATGATTTTAGACGTTGGTATCTAGTAGGGTTTTATTTTGTTTATGGAGATCTTATATTTTACATTGTGAGCTATGGATTAGGTTTTTCAAGTGGCCAGTATGTTTTAAAAGAATGTGTTCTTAACAAAGCTTATCTTAAATTGTTTCCTTAAGATGCCTGTGTGTTACTAGTGAGGTTTTTTTCCTGCAGACACACACAAGCTAAGACATATGGTTCTATCTTCAGAAAACAATATGGTGTTTAGAGCCTAGGTAGGTCTTTAAATATTCATTACCTACAGTATTACTAATTTATTTGATGGTATTTAAAGTGGCATAGAATTGCTTTGATGTTGAGCCTAAATTTCTATTTGTCATATAGTTGCTTTAAAGGTCTGTTTTCTGATGTTCTTCATTCTCATTTGACATTTATTTTGGGGTATTATGCATTGAGTAACTTGTGATCTAAAAAAACAAACAAGATCATGCTGTGTAATACTGGTGTTGGAACTGGACTGTCTGACACCTGCCTTGTGGGACACACGTTTCAGGCTTGGGTTGTGTGTAGCTTTGTAGTGCAGTGATTTGATCCATGGTATATCTGAATCTACAATATGACACTAAATTGTAATAGTGTTTTATTGTAGCTTATTTTCTTCGTTTATCTGATGCACCAAAATTGCTAGGAATTCATGTAATACCATGTTATGCAATCCCTTCCTTTAAGGCAATTCTTTCTTCCTGGAAATAAGCTAATGATTTAGAGTATAATCTGAATAAGAGCAAAGCAGAAGAAAATTCTATAAAATATTACAAAATTGACTGGCTATACCATGGATTTGTCTATACTGTTGCTATAATCAAGCCCCTCATTCAAATTCAACTTAATCATATTCTTTGTTTCTTTAAAGTAAGAGTGAGTGTGTGTGTGTGTGTGTGTGTGTAAATGTGAATATCTCATATATATAGTTGGTCAATTTAGTTGTACCTCCTGCAACTCTCTTCCATCATACCTTCTTTCTAAAATGAAATACTGTACTGACGAACAATTAATTAGAGATCTACTGAAGAATATTATTGCAAAATCTCTTCTTGTATAGGACTTGTCAAGAACAAAAGCAGAACTGTTACGGAAATTTAGGTATAGTGTTTTGTGTGAAAATGCTGATAATTTCAGCCTTGGTAGGGCTACTCTTTTCAGAGTGAGAGCACATTCAGTGTTGAAAAGTGTCATTAGTCTTCTGAAAGGCATGATATTCTTAACTTAAAATTCTGCCCAGTCAGACACAAGTAGTAGTTTGGCAATGTGAACTTCTGCCTACTGTGAAAGTTTCTAGCCTCAAATTGGATTTTAACCCTGATGCTAGGGATAAAGGTGTCATTTTCAGTTTTTAATGCTTCAGTTCCTACAGTTCCTGTTCTTAGAAGACAAAATAGACTCTAAGGTATGCCTCTTTTAAATTTTTTCCTAATCATTCTGGTATTTCCTAAGTGTTTACTCTTTGAATTGACCTCTCAATACAAAAATTGGAGCCATTTGTCTTTTTTCTGTTATTTCGTATATGTTCTTTAGGTAGAAATTATATATTTAAAGACTTGGAACTTTAGGTTGACTACTTCATAACCAGAGCAGAAAGAAAGTGAAGTGTAGAAGCTGTAATTTGGAAAGAATAAAGATATCATTTCAATGAACTACCAAGAGATGATCTTACTAGGTCAGGCATTGAACTTTGTCTTAAATATTTTTGTTAGTATTCACTTTGGGACAGATTATTTTATGATAATGTAAAGGTACTTAAAACAGAATAGAACAGTACTTTAAAAGCTATACAATAATGTCTCAAGTGTTATGATGCATAAAGGCAAATGTAAATGAAAAAGCAATCTGAAATTTGGGTACAAGAACTCAGTAAAAGAAAAGGCAGTCTGAAATTTGGGTAAAGTTTAGGTGAAATTATATAATGAATCATGGCCTTTTAATCCTGGTAAATTAAGATATTGTGTGTGTTGTTATGGAAGGCCTTTCATGTTAGTTTTTGAAATTGAGTTTGCTGCTTAACACTTAACTTTGAGTGAAGATAATTTGAAAAATAGGAAACCTTAACACTGGATCTTTTAATAAATATTTCATGACATTCTAAACTTAGATATTAACATTTTCATCTTTGCCTTCAGTGCTAGAAATGTAAATTAATGTATCTAAATATGCCTCTAGAAATTCTTTAAGATCTGTAACTGACAGGAAATAGGTTGACTTGGAATAAGGATTTATTTTTGTTTTTCAGATGAAGTTTCGCTCTTGTTATCCAGGCTGGAGTGCAATGGCATGATCTCAGCCCACTGCAACCTCCGCCTCCCGGATTCAAGCGATTCTCCTGCGTCAGCCTCTCCCAAGTAGCTGGGATTGCAGGCGCCTGCCACCACGCCTGGCTAATTTTTTGTATTTTTAGTAGAGACGGGGTTTCACCATGTTGGCCAGGCTGGTCTTGAACTCCTGACCTCAAGTGATCCACTCTGCCATGGCTTCCCAGAGTGTTAGGATTACAGGTGTGAGCCACCGCACCTGGCGGAATAAAGATCTTATTAAGCAGTGACAGCTTTTATTGTGACTATTAGATACAGAAGGTAACTAATGCCCATACAGTTTTTCCTGAAGAAATCGATGTTTATACAGTAATGGAAATAGAAAACTATTTAAAATGTGTTATATTAAAGTGATAATTCTATTTTAATTTTATTATTAGCTAGCTTCAATACGTGAAATTGAGTTTTATCCATCCGTCTTTTCTCTTAGAAATGAGCCAACTAGCCTTTTAGGCAAGGAACCTAATGTTTAGAAGCTCAAGATCGCTTGTTCGTTTTTCTTTCTTTTTTTGGAGATGGAGTCTCACTGTGTCCCCCGGGCTGGAGTGCAGTGATGAGATCTTGGCTCACTGCAACCTCCGCCTCCCAGGTTCAAGCGATTCTCCTACCTCAGCCTCCCGAGTAGCTGGGATTATAGGTGTGCGCCACCACACCCGGCTAATTTTTGTATTTTTAGTAGAGATGGGGTTTCACCATGTTGGTCAGGCTGGTCTCAAACTCCTGACCTCATGATCCGCCCGCCTTAGCCTCCCAAAGTGCTGGGATTACAGGCATGAGCCACCGTGCCCGGTCAATTGTTCATTTTTCTTACAGGTAGGTCTACTCTGTACAAAAAGAAATCATTTCAGAGATACAGGCTTACAAACGCCTACGAGTTAAGAAGGGGCAAGCAGTCTATGGCTGGCTCATAACCCAATAACCTTTTACTCCTGCTGGAAAAAGTGTGTCACTACATTTGCCTGCTGATGGATCGGCTCTTTAATTAGGAGGAAAAGGTGGCACAGTGAACGTAAACCAGTTTGTCACTTGTTTAGTCCTCTATTTAAGTAATATTGGATGTGTGTTTCAATTTTAGAGCAGGTACACTAAGGTTATTAGTACTCATTGCAATAAAATTCTTAACTGGAAAATTGCTACTAATTCTTAATTGGATCTTTTCAGTTTTTTACTTAACCTAAACTTTCTCAGTCTATTTTTCCCTTTGAGTATTCCATTTTAAAGCATATTGTGTATTTAATGTGGCAACTATGTTGCAAGTCTTATTTTGGTCTTAATACTCAGTTTCCAGATGTAATATATTACAAGTAGAAAAAGAAATTTACTTTCCAGAATGAACTTTGTTAAATTTTACAGATATTGTTTGGTTTATGAGGTTGTTCATAATGGATGCGAATTTGAGGAATTATGCATAGAATACCAGAAAGACTTAAGTGTTTGGCAATTTATTGAGATAAATTAAGATAAATCGATAGAACAAGACATAAACCAAGGTGGTCATCTCTGCGTGGTGAAGTAGCATTTTTTTCTTTTCTTTTTTAAACTTTCCTGTATTTAAAATCTTTTACACAAAACACATACATTCAATTTGTAATTAGAAAAAAAAAACCCAAATTTTTAAGTGTCCATAGTCAAAAATATACCTGGATTTGTCTTAATTTTTCTCTGAATTTCTTAAGAAATCTTTGTATTTGCTTTTTTATCTACATTAAGATACATTTTGTTGGCTGGGCATGGTGGCTCACTCCTGTAAATCCCAGCATTTTGGGAGGCCCAGGCGGGTGGATCACTTGAGGTCAGGAGTTTGAGACTAGCCAGGCCAACATGGTGAAACCCCGTCTCTACTAAAAATACAAAAATTAGACGGGCGTGGTGGTGGGCGCCTGTAGTCCCAGCTACCTGGGAGGCTGAGGCAGGAGAATTGCTTGAACCTGGGAGGAGGAGGTTGCAGTGAGCCAAGATTGCACCACTGCACTCCAGCCTGGGCGACAGAGTGAGACTCCATCTCAAAAAAATGCATATATATTTTGTTGATTCTGATGCATTTTAGACTAGGAAATTTTATATTTTTCCCTGCTCTCCTAAAATGAAGTAGTGAAGACATCATTGCAAGTAACCTTACTTAGCCAAAAACAAAACAACAAAAACCCTCCACCCTCTGTATGTTTTACTATAACTTTACTCTAATTCTGTTCTTTGTTCATGTAATTGCTTTGGTTGGGAGTCTAAGATAAACTCACTTTATGTTTAATATCCTATTACAATCAGGTGTTTTAATGAATTAGTATTTGTTGTATTTGTGTGTGTGTGTGTGTGTGTGTGTGTGTGCTATAAATTATTTTTAATTAGAAATTGTAGTTATCTTGAGACCGGTTTAAAATTTTAACAATTAGAATAAGATGAGAAAATTATATCCAGGATACAGAATAATAATGCCATTGGGGTATACAAGATCACATTGATTTGTTTTTTAAATGTCTTTCAGAGTGGTATTTTAGTGGCCTAAGAACAATTGTTATTTTCCTAAATAAGGGTTAATCTTACTTTCATAGGATCAGGTTTAATTGGAGAAATTTTATTGAAAACAGAGGAAGTTAAAGTGAAATAAAAGGTGGCCGGGTGCGATGGCTCACACCTGTAATTCTAGCACTTTGGGAGGCCAAGGCGGACCGATCACCTGAGGTCAGGTGTTCGAGACCTGCCTGACCAATATGATGAAACCCCGTCTCTGCTAAGAACACAAAAATTAGTCAGGCATGGTGGCATGCACCTGTAATCCCAGCTACTCGGGAGACTGAGACAGGAAAATTGTTTGAATCTGGGAGGCGGAGGTTGCAGTGAGCTGAGATCATGCCATTGCACTCCAGCCTGGGCAGGCAGCAAGAGCAAAACTCCGGCCGGGCGCGGTGGCTCAAGCCTGTAATCCCAGCGCTTTGGGAGGCCGAGACAGGCGGATCACAAGGTCAGGAGATCGAGACCATCCTGGCTAACACGGTGAAACCCCGTCTCTACTAAAAAATACAAAAATCTAGCCGGGCGAGGTGGCGGGCACCTGTAGTCCCAGTTACTCAGGAGGCTGAGGCAGGAGAATGGTGTGAACCCGGGAGGCGGAGCTTGCAGTGAGCTGAGATCCGGCCACTGCACTCCAGCCTGGGCGACAGAGCGAGACTCCGTCTCAAAAAAAAAAAAAAAAAGAAAAAGAAAAGGTGATGAATTAAATAACACATTAGAGCCAGAGCTAAAGGAAAAATTGCTGATAACGTATTTTTTTCTTGTGCAGATACGTAGGTAACCTTTCCAGAGATGTGACAGAAGTCCTTATACTTCAGTTGTTCAGTCAGATTGGACCCTGTAAAAGCTGTAAAATGATAACAGAGGTAAGATCTTCCCAGTTCCATGTGCTGACAATTAGCATGATGGGTTGATTAGCATGATTTTAAAATTGCGTTATAAGCCTCAAGTTATTCTGGTGGAGAGATTTGTGTTGTGTTGACTTATTACTTTGCTTTGGCTCACAAACTAGGCTTAGGATAGAGTTTTATTTGAGAGGGCAAAGTTTCTGTGCTGTTAATCTCAAACGGTCATTCTTTGTGGTGTGGTTATCTTGAAGTGATTCTGCTTTTAGAACACTATTAGAGCTCATTTCAGAGTGGTGAAAAACTGGAAAGTATTTCATACAATTCCAATAAGAATGTTAACGATTTGGACAGTATATGTTCGTGTGCGAGAACACGAGGTTATATGTGTAGTGTGCAGGACTGTTTGTCTCTTGTGTCTGTAGCAAATACTTAACCTTTTTATGCTTTCCTGCTAAGACTGTAGCAGCACCCGATGAGTCATGTTTTAGGCTTTTTTTCCTTGTCTTTTCGTTCATTGATCAGCTTTTTTTTTTTTTTTTTTTCTTTTTGTCTGTTTACTCTGTACTAGATACTGCAGTAAGTGCTAGAGATCCACTGGTGAATAAAGATAATTCCTTGTCCCATAGAATGTTACAGTTTAGTAGGGAGACAAAGGAGTTAGCAGGCACTTAGGATATAGGATAATAAAGGCTCGGCCGGGTGCGGTGGCTCAAGCCTGTAATCCTAGCACTTTGGGAGGCCGAGACGGGCGGATCACGAGGTCAGGAGATCGAGACCATCCTGGCTAACACGGTGAAACCCCGTCTCTACTAAAAAATACAAAAAACTAGCCGGGCGAGGTGGCTGGCGCCTGTAGTCCCAGCTACTCGGGAGGCTGAGGCAGGAGAATAGCGTAAACCCGGGAGGCGGAGCTTGCAGTGAGCTGAGATCCGGCCACTGCACTCCAGTCTGGGCGACAGAGCGAGACTCCGTCTCAAAAAAAAAAAAAAAAAAAAAAAAAAAAAAAAAAGGATAATAAAGGCTCCAGAAGCAGACAACTTAAAGTGCTGTGGGAGCAAATGGGTATCCAGCGCAGCCTGAGATCAGCGAGTGGCTTGTTGGAGGAGTCACTGCCTAGGCAGAAACCTTAAAAGGATAGTAGTACATATTGGCTAGAAAGGAATTGAGGGAAGAAGGGATTCCAAATAAAGGGAACTTTGATCCAGGTTGGTAGGGAGAGCAGGAGTGCTTAGGGCAGAGAGGGAAAAATAGAACCTGTAGCATTGTTGTAGTTAAAAATGGGATTAGTCAGAAGAGATGGCAGGAGTGTATGGAAAGGGCTAGAAACTGTGCTGAGAAGTAAGTTTGGTACTGAAACGGAGAGCTGTTAAAAACCTTTAAAGTGCTTTGGCCTTTTGATTATCTTTCCCAACTAATGACAGTCATCATTTTGTTCTGGTGTATTATATTTTTCTTTCCTGCCTTTAATTATTTGTGCTTTCATCGATCAAAAATTTCCTTTGCACTAGGCACTATACAAGGTACTGGAGATATAATGGAGAGACAGCCAAATGAGTTCCCCAAGCAAATGGGGATGTAAGCCATGAAGAGAATAAAACCGAGTTCTGTGATGGCTAGGTGATGAGAGATGTCACCTCTTTGAGCTGAGACGAGTAACAAGATGGTGCTATCTATGGTAACAGCTGGAGGCAGAGGAAACAGCAAATACAAAAGTCTTGAGTTGGTAATGAACTTGTGTTTGTGGAATCAAAGGCTGATTACTAGAGTCTGGTGAGGGATGGAGGGAAATGAGTCTAACTAACAGCAGGATTCAGAATCACAGGGCATTATGGGCCATGACATAGTTTGGGTTTTACTCTGGTTGCAGTGGCAGACCAGTGGAGGGGCTTAAGCAGGGGGATGAGGTGCCAAGATTTGTATTTTTAAGCTTACTACTCTTTGTAGAGAATGTCTGTTATATGGAGAATAGATTATAGTGGGCAAGAGCAGAAGGAGAAAAACCATCTGGATTTGCTTCACTAGTCTAGGTAAGAGATGATGGAGGCTTATTCTCAAACGTGCTAGCCGAAGTCAAGATAAGGACAGAGGTTGATAGATTTGGAATATATTTTGGAGGTAGAATTGATAGGACTAGGTTGGCTGTGGGACATAGGGAAAGGAAGATATCGGGAAATACCCTAAGATTCATGTTAATGCAGTTGCATAGGTGGTAATGCTATTTATTTGCTAAAATGGGGGTGACGTGTTGGATGTCACCACAGGGAGTGGTGTTAATCGGGAATTGTGTTTTGGCAATGTTAGATTTAAGACATGAGTTAGACATTGAAGTGGACGTTAGATTAGGCAGTTGGATAAAGTAGTTTGGAATTCTGGAGAGACCAATGCTGAAGCTTGCAGTGGTATTTGAAGCCATGGGACTAGGTGAGTTCACAGAGAGAGAATGATGGTGAAGAAGAGCACAGAGGCCATAAGTTCTGAGCCCTGGACCAGCTCAACATTTAGAGTTTGCATAAAGGAAGAAAGATCCTATGGTGAGGAAACAGGAAAACCTGAGTGTGGTAGGATACAGAGAAGAGAATGTTTAAAGGAGGATGGTGGTCAGCTGTAGTGAATTCTGCTTGGAAGTAAAGATTAGGATGGAAAAGGGATCACAGATGCAGCAGAGAGGTCATTGTTGAGCTCTACATGCAGTTTCAGTGGCATGGTTGGCTTAGAAGCCGACAGAAGTAGGTTTAGGAGAGAACGCGTTGTGAGAAAGTGGGGAAAGAGTCACTAGAAAATTTTTGAGAAACATTTGATAAAGATTTATTTTAACAGTATTTTTTAAAACCGCATGTATACATATAGCTATTTGAAGGGTAGAGGGACTCGAAATGAATTTTCATAACTTCCGTATTCTAGAACTCTTAGATTTGAACTTGTAAAGTCTCATATTTCTCTGTCTTGACATTTATGTCATCCAACAAAAATTGGTGACAACACTAAATAAGGTAGGGACATAATTGATTTCTTTTTTTTTTTAAGAGACAGGGTCTGACTCTGTCGTCCAGGCCGGAGTGCAGTGGTGCCATCATGGCTCACTGCAGCCTCCAACTCCTGGGTTCAAGCGATCCTCCCACCTCAGTCTCCCAAGTAGCTGGGACAACACCACGACACTTAGTTCATTTTTAAATGTTTTTGTAGAGATTAGTTTCACCATGTTACCCAGGCTGGTCTTGAACTCCTAGGCTCAAGTGATCCTCCTACCTCATCCTGCTAAAGTGCTGAGATTATAGGCATGAGCCACTGCACCCAGCCATAATTGATTTTTTTTTTTTTGAGACGGAGTCTCGCTGTGTTGCCCAGGCTGGAGTGCAATGGCATGATCTCGGCTCACCACAGCCTCGGCCTCCTGGGTTCAAGTGATTCTCCTGCCTTAGCCTCCTGAGTGAGACTACAGGTGCGTGCCACCAAGCCCCGCTAATTTTTTTTTTTTTGTATTTTTAGCAGAGACTGAGTTTCACCATGTTGGCCAGGATGGTCTTGATCTTCTGACCTTGTGAACCGCCCACCTCGGCCTCCCAAAGTGCTGGGGTTACAGGCAGGAGCACTTTTTTTGTGTTTTTTTTTTTGAGACAGATTCTGGCTCTGTCGCCCAGGCTGGAGTGCAATGGCACAATCTTGGCTCACTGCAACCTCTGCCTTCCAGGTTTAAACGATTCTTCTGCCTCAGCCTCCTGAGTAGCTGGGATTATAGACATCCACCACCAAACCCGGCTGATTTTTGGAATTTTTGGTAGAGATGGGGTCTCACTGTGTTGGTCAGGCTGGTCTCGAACTCCTGACCTCAAGTCATCCAGCTGCCTCAGCCTCCCAAAGTGCTGGGATTACAGGTGTGAGCCACTGTGCCCAGCCCATAATTGATTTTTAGGATGTCCCTTGGTGGTGTAAATAAGAAGCTTCCAAAGGGTATAAACTCTAATACAGAGTATCTAGCAGCTATTTATTTTTCTTTCATAAATTTCATTTCAGTATGTGAGAAATCCTTTTTCCCCATAGTTTTATGATTTTTTTTACTTTGGATTTGTTATCATAGATTCTAGCTTTCCTTATACAATACAAATATGTATTATTGATTCTAAGTCAAATTTTTTTAGAGTTTTATTATCTCTGATAGTTGGGATGTGACTTAGAAATAAATGGTGTCTTAAATTAGGTGAAATGCAGTGTGATGTGAATATATGAAGTATGTGATATCAATGAATATATGTGTATATGTACATGCACGTGCATACATTGATTGGGAGCTGGCCTGCTATTAGATAGATTTGAAATTGGTGTTCACGAGTAGACTAGTTTCCTAAAGTGTATGGGATTGTCATAGATCTACCATTGGACCCCTGTATGTTTTGCTGTGATTATCAATGTTTTCCTTCGAGATCATTGGGGCAAAAGAGATAGGAGTGAAAGGAAAACTCAACTGGCACAATTTTAGCCTCTTATTTATTTTGATGTCCTTTCTTCAGTGAATATTTATGGTAAATGTAATAACTCTTTTACAAGAAGAATTTACATGTGTGTTTTAATTTGAAGTCTTCCCCCATTTCCTTTCTTTACCTCTTAAGAACAGCATTCACGTGGCTACAACAGTAGGATTTTGTATGAGAGCCCATAGTTTTGTTGTCAGTATTAACGATCCCACTTTTTTTCCCTCAAGGAAATGCCTTCTGGTTCCTTTGCCACTGTTGTTTAGACGTCTTATTTTGGATTTTTCTTCTAAAACTTTCCTGGAATGAAAAACTGTGGTTGTTGAAAAGATCTTTATTTTATCTGGTATATTTATCCCTTGTAAGTCCAACTAGAATTCCACATTTTAAATATTATTCTTATAGGGCATTTTACATTGAATAATGATAACTGTTTGTAGCCTTACATAAAAATATATACTTGTACAGTTGTGCAGCTCTTCAGTATAGGTTGCAGTTTCATAGAAATTCGTTTCCAGTTTGGTTGTCAGGTGAGAATGTTGCTATAGCTTGGGTAGTACTACTTTCTTCACATCTTTATAAATGTGTTTTAGGTAACTACTGTCAAGCATAGGGTTGCAGAACATATTTAATATAGATTTTTTATATGGTGTTTTTATTATGTAAAATTGTAGCTTTGTCTTGGAATATTTTATTCAGATACATTTTCAGAACCTCTTTTCCTGATCACCGCTGTTGTTTCTCTGATCTTTGGAAGACCAAATTCAAAGTATATAGAATCTTCAGTACATTAGACTATTTTGGAAGGTAGGGAATTCATTTCAGTCGCTGGTTGTAAAGCTTAAATTTTCCTGTTTTTATTTTCATTCTTTCCATATCCAGAAAAGAAATCAATAAAATTCAGTCTTTGTAGCAGTATAGAATTCCATCATTTGTAGTATTGATCCTAATTTTGATCAGGAGTAGTTTATAAAGTTGGTTCATTCTGTATTTCTGTATCCTGGGATACCACTTACAGAGGATTATGATGCATAAGTAGAACATATTTTAAAAATAATGTTGGAGAAGGAAAGCAATGGTAAGGAGTGGTCCTCATCAGATCTGAGTTTGAGGTTTTGTTTGGTTTAATATAAGCTTCTATTTTATATTTAACAGACTTCACCAGAATTCTTTATTTTCATTTAATACTGATGCTCATGATTCTACAACTGCTTTTATAGTTCCGTTTGAGTTCAGTAGTATTCTGAGGTGCAAAGTCAGGTTTAGCTTTAAATCTTATTTTAAAAGTGTTAGGCTTTCATAAGCTTATGCAGTCTCACCTTGTACATTCCTAGCTGTCAGTAATGTTTTTTCCTGGATTTTCTTCTCAGCAACCCGATAGCAGAAGGGTCAACTCTTCTGTTGGATTTTCTGTTTTGCAGCATACAAGCAATGACCCATATTGCTTTGTGGAATTTTATGAACACAGAGATGCAGCTGCTGCATTAGCTGCTATGAATGGGAGAAAAATTTTGGGAAAGGTAAGATAATAGGATGATGGCACCTTATGAGTACATATATTTGCATGTCAAACTAGTTTGTATTCTTTCTAGGCAAATTTTTGAACAGATACTCGGCTGCTGAGTGATGGTTTTGTTTTATTCAGCTTAGTGCTTTTACAAAAATAACCCTGCTTGATAAATGATTTGATAAGTGGTAAGTGTTGTAACTCATGACATGCCTAATAATTTTATTAAATATAATCTTTATTTTTAGGAGGTCAAAGTAAACTGGGCAACCACACCAAGTAGCCAGAAAAAAGATACTTCCAGTAAGTACTCCTGCTGCATTTTACTGTGGAAGAGTTCTGAAATTATCCAGGAAGCATTACCAGCTTAAATAGGGTTTTTTTCCCTCCTCTAGAGTTGCCTTAAAAAGGTTTTAGTGGCTGACTTCTTAAGTATTTGATTACCAAATGCTCTGATTTCAGATCACTTCCATGTGTTTGTTGGGGATTTGAGTCCAGAAATTACAACAGAAGATATCAAATCAGCATTTGCCCCCTTTGGTAAAATATCGTAAGTATCATAATCAGTACTACACTCAGTTGTGATAGGCAGAATTGTATATGATTAACTTATAATTGAATTAAGATTTTCTTTCTCTAGTTAGTATGGTTTTGTTTTGTTTTGTTATTTTTTATTTATTTATTTTGGTTTGTTTTGAGTAGTGGATGTTGTTGAAAATGTTAATGTCATTTCAGTGTCTTGGGGTCTCGTTTTCATCTAATCCTGTGTATAATATGTTAAAAAAATTTAAGTGATTCTGTTTGTTATCTTTGAAGCAGATGTTTGAATGGTAAAACTTATAAAGTCTAGCTTTTTTGTCATGTGTTTTCAAAATTTGGTGGTTTAGGATAATGAGTTAATCAAAAGTAAATGTGATTTATACTGTGTAAGAGTTGAATAACTTTTATAGGAGGAATTTATAAATGGGAGAGTAGGTAAATCCTTGAATATATTGTGATTAAATTGGAAATGTTCATGTTTTATTATGATAAATGTGTTTTTGATATTTTAGCTGTAAGTGAAAAGTACTGTTATACTATTAAAATGTTTCAATGTATGAGTCATAAATGTGGGTTTAATTAGTAGATGTTTTTTGTTAGTGATATTTGATTCTACTAGTTAAGAGGCAAATGTGGTTTGATTTTTAACAACATTTATGCTCAGATTTTACTGTTGTTACTTGGTTAAAAAAAATATATTGGAAAACTAAAAATGATTATGAATTGTAGAAAATGTTTATCATAATTTATCTTTCTGATTAAAATCAGTTTATTTTGTATATTTCCTGTAGATTTAAATTAAACATCTTAGTACTACTTTACAGGAAAGTGTTTCAACTAAGAACAACAATATTTTCTCTATTCAATTTGTTGTTCTATAGATTTAATTTATTTAAAAGATTTAATTCTTAACTTTCTGTTTTGATATTTGCTTTGCTTTTTAATCTAAATGTGGTAAGTAGTACTATTTTAAAAATCAATATAAAAATAATACAGGTTGCTGTTTTTCAATCTTTATTTATACCTGAGACCTGCAGTTTTTCTTAAGTCCAAGTCACAATTAAAAGTAATAGCATTCTGGTTATTTTGCAGAATTGCTCATAAGAATGGACAGGATCTTGAAGGCTAACTGCAAGGAACTGTGCACACTGGAACTCAGTTGTAGATTTTTTTTCTCATTTCTATTTATTCTTATTATACATTATTTATATATACATATTTTAGTATTTACATTTTAACATTCTATATTCAGTGGAGTTCTATATTTCCAATCATTTAACTTACTCACTAAAATTTCTGTGTAAATTTGTTGTTTTCGTACTGGTGTGCTTAGCATTGTTGTTAGTTTTTTATTCTCCTTTCTTAAATTTCTGAAAATGTCAATTTTTCAAAATTTACAGCTGCCCAAACTCCAAAATGATGGTAGAGAATTGACCAAGAAAAATAAAGAAATCTGTTAACAGGCCATGTATGCCTTTTTAATTCCTATTTTTTCCTCTTTTTCAATTTTTTAATATTTCATATATTTTGTATCACTAGGCAGAAGACATTTAACTATTTAGAGATTGCATGGTAAAGTAGTTAGTATTGTTACAGTAATTTATAGAATCAGTAAACCTTAGAGGACACTAGTAAATAGAATATTAGAAAGGGAAACTGTTGTTCCTATTAATCTTCAAATTTGAGCATTTAGTTTAGAAAGCACAGGCTATTTGATTAGGTTGCATGTTTATTACATGTTTTTGTCCTACTGCTTTTTTCTAACAGGTAAAGAAGCATTAGGGAGAGTTCAGGAATGGTTGTAGTTAATTAGGGCTAACTGGAATTTTATTTTAAAAATGCTCACAATACAGTGTGTGTGGTTCCTTTTAGTTTTTATTTTGAGGGTGGCTCTTACTTCCCTCATTTAGCTGTGCTTCTTTTCACAGGGATGCCCGGGTAGTTAAAGACATGGCAACTGGAAAATCCAAAGGCTATGGTTTTGTATCTTTTTATAACAAACTGGTACGTTCTTCCATCTCAATTTATATTTTTTAATACTAAATTCAGTCATTAGTTACTTAATGTATTGAATCTGAAACTTGAATATACTTGAATGTTAACTGCAAACACAACTTTTATGTAATGTTATGTATGTTTTAATAATAGAATATAATTTCATTCTTTCATAAACTCGAAAATAAATAGCTAGAAAAAGAATGATTATACTATAAGGAAGATTATTAAAATTGTGTTTGTACATTGGTAAAGGTCAGATGGATTTAGAAGTAAAGCCCAAGTCTAGGACAGATGAGCTAATCTGAGAATTTAGAGAGTAGATAAATTATATTCAGTTTTAACCGTGAAAATCTCAGTTTTAACTCTTCCTTTTAAATTACTATTGATACTCTTATATGACTGGGATGTTAGTGACTACAGCAAATTATATAAATAAAAATTTAAGCAATTCATCTTGATTTTTGCATATATTCTTTGTAAAAGAGGTACCAAAGTAAGCATTTGTGTTAACTATAACATTAAATAATAAAGTGGGCTTTGATTTTAAAGCAGTTTCAATAACTTAAATCACCTTTTTTTTTTTTTTTTGAGATAGTCTCACTCTGTTGCCCAGGCTGGAGTCCAGTGGCACCGTCTCAGCCCACTGCAACCTCCGCCTCCCGAGTTCAAGCAATTCTGCTGCCTCAGCCTCCGGAGTAGCTGGGATTACAGGCGTGTGCCACTAAACCCAGCTAATTTTTATATTTTTAGTAGAGACATGGTTTCACTTGTGTTGGCCAGGCTAGTCTCAAACTCCTGACCTCAAGTGATCCTCCTTCCTGCCTTGGCCTCCCAAAGTGCTGGGATTACAGGTCATCTACATTTTATTGAAGTGGTAAGATAAAGGGCCAGAGTATCTGTTTTTGCTTAGATTGAATCACTCAAGTTCAAATCATTTTCTAGTTGGTAATAGTTCAGTTTTGTTTTGTTTAGGATGTTTAGTGAATTCATCTACTGATTTGTATTGGATCCAGCAGTGCCGATGCTTTATTTAATCGTGCTGAGTCTTATTTATCACTATTTTCTTTGTGATTGTGCTTTCTTTCTTTTTTATCCATAGGATGCAGAAAATGCGATTGTGCATATGGGAGGTCAGTGGTTGGGTGGTCGTCAAATCCGAACCAACTGGGCCACACGTAAACCACCTGCACCTAAAAGTACACAAGAAAGTAAGATATATCCACTGTATGTGTTAAAATTATAGATTCTTCACAAAATCATGTATCATGTATTCATCTAGTCTCAATTTCTGATTTATTTATTTAAGAGACAGGATCTGGCTCTGTTGCCCAGGCTGGTGTGCAGTGGTGTGATCTTGGCTCACTGTGGCCTGAAAGTCCTGGGTATAAGTGATCCTTTCACCTCAGCCTCCTGAGTAACTGGGACTACAGGGACATGCCACCATGCCCAGCTTATTTTTAAATTTTTAATAGAGACAGGGTCTGGTTATGTTGTCCAGGCTGGACTTAGTATTTAATTAGTGTTGCAAGACACTAATTTCATTTTATGTTTCATTATCTGAAAATAATTGGGCTATGATATAAGTATTTTTGGAGCTGTGAATCACCTGATTTTATAGATCAAGTCTGTGTCAAATCATAGCATCAATAAAAATTATATTTTCTCCTCCCATTGAGGTATATCTTTTTTTTTTTTTTTTTTTTTTAAGGCGGAGTCTCGCTCTGTCACCCAGTCTGGAGTGCAGTGGTGTGATCTCGGTTCACTGCAACCTTTGCCTCCCAGGTTCAAGCGATTCTCCTGCCTCAGCCTCCTGAGTGGCTGGGATCACAGGCGTGTGCCACCACACCCAGCCAATTTTTGTATTTTTAGTAGAGATAGGGTTTCACCGTATTGGTCAGGCTGGTCTCGAGCTCTTGACCTCGTGATCCACCCACCTCAGTCTCCCAAAGTGCTGGGATTATAGGTGTGAGCCACTGCACCCTGCCTTAATTTTTGAATTTTTAGTAGAGACAGGGTTTCGTCATGATGGCCAGGCTGGTGTCGAACTCCTGACCTCACGTGATCCACCCACCTCAGCCTCCTAGAGTGCTGGGATTACAGGCGTGAGCCACTGCGCCCAGCCTGAGGCATATCTTAATAGTATATAGTAATTAACAAAAGACAGTTTTATAGTACCATATAACAGTCAACGTTTTTGTTTTGTTTCTGCATACAGACAACACTAAGCAGTTGAGATTTGAAGATGTAGTAAACCAGTCAAGTCCAAAAAATTGTACTGTGTACTGTGGAGGAATTGCGTCTGGGTTAACAGGTACAATGTTTGGCTTTCTAATCACCTCTGAGGAGCTTCATCACTATTATGAATTTCATGATACACATCAGCCATGTTTTATTTGTATGTTTTGTTTTATAGATCAGCTTATGAGACAGACATTCTCACCATTTGGACAAATTATGGAAATAAGAGTTTTCCCAGAAAAGGGCTATTCATTTGTCAGGTAACACTCTACTTGAAATATCATTATTACTCTGACATTTGATTCATTCTTTTCACTTACGTTCCCCAGTGTATCAGTGTCTGTTATTTTAGTGCTTCTTTGCAATATAGAAGTTTAAGCTACCTACTTAATGTACTTTAGAAAAAAGTACCAACTTGCAGGTATAAACTGATGAGTCTCCATATTACTTACTGTGTTAGGTTCTTAAAAAATAAAAAACAAAACCTATCATTTTTCTTTCTTAGATTTTCAACCCATGAAAGTGCAGCCCATGCCATTGTTTCGGTGAACGGTACTACGATTGAAGGACATGTGGTTAAATGCTATTGGGGTAAAGAATCTCCTGATATGACTAAAAACTTCCAACAGGTAATTCGATTTTTCATAGCACCTTTTAAGGTTTCCATCTTACATATCACATAAAAAGCTTTGGAAACTCTGTAAAATAAACAATAAAATAAAGCATATAGCTACTTTCAGTTGATTGTATTTCAAAATTGATTATTTGCGGTATTAACTGAATCTTAATACTTTCTTTTCACAGGTGTCACCACCCCAATAAACTTAGACAATGATAAATAACAGAGTCCTATTCACATAAGGGTGCTTACTTAGTTTTTCTCTTCCTTGTCTCCCACTCTTTCTTCATATACGGTGTTTCTTACGTGTTCCCTAAAACAATAATTTGCTTTTTCCTAGGTCGACTATAGTCAGTGGGGCCAATGGAGCCAAGTGTATGGAAACCCACAACAGTATGGACAGTATATGGCAAATGGGTGGCAAGTACCGCCTTATGGAGTATACGGGCAACCATGGAATCAACAAGGATTTGGAGTAGAGTAAGTTGTTTGGGTTATTCCAGTATAGAAACATATGGTTCTGAAAAAATAAATAAAAGTGTGTTTTCCTAAGGAGAATCTATTTTAATTATATACATTGAGCTATTTGGCATTATGAGCATTATAGAAACAAATCTAACAAAATATGATTTATGAGGCTAAGGAATTACTTCTCATTACCTAGGTAGAAAGGAGGGATTGGGATAACATTTAGTGTGTCCTCTATGATCCCTGTAAGCAGTTGGTAGAATTTGATTTACATTTGTGATATACTTTTATTTATTTTTGCATGTGAAAGATCTTTGTCCAGGTATATGCAGAAGTTTGATGGTTTTATGCCTATGTGGTATGTGTGAGAAATCTGAGGTTTGTGTGATACAAAGTAACTGCCTTTTTTTTTTTTTTTTTCCTTTTTGTTGATAAGAGTGGGTTCCTCCTTTGTAATTCCCCCACCCAGGGCCAGCCCATACCTTTATTTTCTGATTTCTTCCTTTGAGAGTCTTTCCAACATGAACTTGTGTTTTTAAAATTTGTTATGTAATAGATGATGATGTATTTTTAAAAAATTAGTTTGCAGATACTCCTTAGACATCATTGTGCTAAGTTGTGGTTGTCTTAAAAATATCGAAGACTAATACATATATCATTTATTTCTTTGATCTATTTGTTGTAGGTGTGTTGATTTCTGGTTTTCTATTCTGTGATTAGGCTCTGCTTGATTTTTGTGTAAATACATACGTGATTTTTTCTTTCTTGTGTTTGCTGAAGATTTTTTTTTTTCTTCCAAGTCAATCACCTTCTGCTGCTTGGATGGGTGGATTTGGTGCTCAGCCTCCCCAAGGACAAGCTCCTCCCCCTGTAATACCTCCTCCTAACCAAGCTGGATATGGTATGGCAAGTTACCAAACACAGTGAGCCGGGACTCTTAAAAAAAATTGTAATTCACGATAGGCTTCGATTTCCTGTGACACTCTGAAGACATGAAAGTAGACATCGGAAAATGAAAATATTTATTTTAAAAATTGAAATGTTTGGAACCTTTAGCACAGATTTGCTTTGGTGAAGGACACATGTCTTCTAGTTCTGCCTTTTTAAGTTTTTGTTCATGATGGATATGAACATGATTTTTCTTTGTGTACAAAAACTAAAATAAAGTCAATAAAGACAATTCTGACTACAAATTTTGATATAGGAAAAATGGCTAATACATTTTGATTCTTAGATACTATTCCATTTTTATCTTGCTGTTCAGTATTTTAACTCACTGTGTTTTTAAAAGAGCAAAAAAGGGAGGATCGTGAAAACCTGGGAATCACATATAAGTTCATCCTGAATCTTGATACTCCCCTCCCCTTCCCTGAGGTGGACCACATTTGAAGTCAGCAGAGAAAAAGTGTGATATTCAGAAGAAATGCGTGATTTTGGAGTCGCTTTGGAGGAAATATTTTCTTTCTCTATGCCTAAAGAAACTGAAGCCAGACTGAAGTTTTGCACCCTAAAAAAGGAACAGCATTGTTTGAGTTACTTGAGCAAATGTCGGTGGTCCACGTTAAACATATTTTTAAAACTTCCAAAAGTGTCGATTATTAAAATTGTAGTATATTACATTTCATTTTGGGGGGAAATTCCAAGTATGGTGTTTGTATTAAAGTCAGACAGTCATACTTGTGCTTTTACATGAAGTTTAAATGATACACATTGTAAATATTCAATAACTACAGTGTTTAAAAAGCATGCTTCAACATAGAAGTAGCAGCAATGTAATTATTTGAAGTAACACTTAACACACTCCACTGCATTGAATGCAGTGGATTGATCAGAATGTTAAGACTGACATTTCCAAGGTTGGCTACTATGTAAAATTAAAATTACACAAATTGTGCAGAAAAAGCCTTAATTTTAATTTCATACAAATCTTTGATGCATTAGTATGTTCTAAAATGTCACTGGGAATTAGTTTTGTTTTTTTGTTTTGTTTTGTTTTTTGCTTTACATTACTTGGTATGTAAATACCTTGATTAAAACCTTATAAACCAATTTCAAGGTTACTATAAGTTGTATAGTACAAGTGTTTTTTAAAAATCTTGGGGTGTTTTTAAAAATTAAGATATATTTTGCCCAATAATTTTTTTAACAAGATTGCTAAAAACATCTTATTTAGACACTTCAATGTACCAATTTATAATTGGATATTCAGTTTAAATAGTACACAGAGTTGTGGCTTTTATTTTCAATTAATTTTTTCCTTGTGGGCAGTGTGCATGGTATCAAAAGCCTGAGCAGAGGCTTAAGTTGTATGTGTGCAGAGTTTGTAAAGGAATCAGTTGGAAGATGCAGAAGACTGAGGTTTGCTTTTAAGGTATTTTTCAGGCTGTGTGGGTAAAATTTGCCTCAAATTTCTATCAAACAGGAATGTAAAATAGATAAAATCCTATGTATTTGAATTGTCAGAGCTAGGGAGTGCAAATGTCTTGGCAATGTATTCAAAATACTGGCCTGGGCACCAAAGAGTGCCTTTTACAGTTACGTAGTAAGATGCAATTGGTACCCACAAATTACTGTTTTCTAAACATTTGAAGTCTTACAATTAGCTTTAAAATAATGATGATTTTATAAATTGGTGATCACAATAATTTTGGTATTACTTTCCTCCTTTTCCCACTTAGCAATATAGCCAAATGTATTCAACATAAAAATTCATAGGGTCTAAAGTTTATAGTTGGGCCAAATTTTTTTATGGCACCTTAGTTTTTAGTAAAACATAATGGTCATCTATTACACTCTTCTGTTATAAAACATACCCTTATTTCTTTTGTTTATAGTATCTTTGAGGAATGTTTTTGGAAAAGTTAATTTATATTTTATAGGGAGAACACTCAATAAATTATGTTAACTGTGCCCCCGAGTTAAAAATTTTATGAATATATGTGAAACTTGAACAGCTGAAGACTTTTTTTAATTGATAAAATTAAAAATGCTCAGTATGCCTGTTTTGGTCTGCCAGTAAATTAAGTAGCTTATTGAGATAACTAACAGCTAAATATAGCTGTAGTGTTTCCTGACTGTATATTCTATGATTTAATAAAAATTATCCAGACTAGTTATATTGCCACAGTAAACATGTGACTGAAGTGTCCTTCATCTTAATCTGAAAGAGGGCAAAATTTCATGATCAGTTAATGGAAGTTATTTCATATTAAGTTTTTTTTTTGTTTTTTTTTTTTAGACGGAGTCTTGCCTTGTCACCAGGCTGGACTACAGTGGCAAGAACTTGGCTCACTGCAGCCTCCGCTTCCCAGGTTCAAGTGATTCTCCTGCCTCAGCCTCCTGAGTAGCTAGGATTATAGTCATGTGCCACCATGCCCAGCTAATTTTTTTGTATTTTTAGTAGAGATGGAGTTTCACCCTGTTGGCCAGGATGGTCTCAATCTCCTGACCTTGTGATCCGCCCGCCTCAGTCTCCCAAAGTGCTGGGATTACAGGCGTGAGCCACAGCGTCCGGCCCTTTTTTTTTTTTTGAGGCGGCGGCTTGCTCTGTTGCCAGGCTGGAATGCAGTGGTGCCATCTCAGCTCACTGCAACCTCCGCCTCCCGGGTTTAAGCGATTCTTCTGCCTCAGCCTTCCAAGTAGATGGGACTACAGATGCATGCCACCATGTCTGGCTAATTTTTGTATTTTTAGTAGAGACAGGGTTTCACCATGTTGGCCAGGATGGTCTCAATCTTCTGACCTCATTATCCACCCGCCTTGGCCTCCCAAGGTGCTGGGATTACAGGCGTGAGCCACTGCACCCGGCCATTAAGTGGTTTTTAAAATACAAAGCTACTTATCCAAATGAAATGTACCATTTAAAAACTATGACTGGGCCGGGCGCAGTGGCTCAGCCTGACCAACATGGTAAAACCCCATCTCCACTAAAAATACAAAATTACAGGCGTGGTGACCCGTGCCTGTAATCCCAGCTACTCAGGAGGCTGAGGCAGGATAACCGCTTGAACCCAGGAGGCGGAGGTTGCAGTGAGCCAAGATTGCGCTATTGCACTCCAGCCTGGGAAATCGAGCGAGACTCAGTCTCAAAAGAAAACAAAAAGTGCAACTGTAGCCGGCCATGGTGGTTCACACCTGTAATCCCAGCACTTTGGGAGGCCGAGGCGGGTGATGGATCACCTAAGGTCAGGAGTTCGAGACCAGCCTGGCCAACATGGTAAAACCTCATCTCTACTACAAATAAAAAAGTTAGCTGGATGTGTTGGTGAGCACCTGTAGTCCCAGCGACTTGGGAGGCTGAGGCAGGAGAATTGCTTGAACCTGGGAGGTGGAGGTTGCAGTGAGCTGAAATTGCACCACTGCACTCCAGCCTGGGCGACAGAGTGAGACTACATTTCAAAAAATAATTAAAAGTACGGCTGTTAACTTGACCCAATGCTATCTTGATCCAATTTAAGCCTAAGAATCGTTGCTTCCCACCCCGTTCATCAAAAACATCAGCAGAGATTTTTTTGGCATGCAAGGAAATGTTTCTTATTTCATAATTATTTTGAGATTTATTTTGGTGATGTGTTTCTGACTGCCATATTCTTTGTTCTAATAATTTCTCTACTAGTATTTCCACCCCCTTCCCCCGTGCCATTCCCACTTGATTTTTATGTCTGCTGGCAGTGAGAGGCTAAAATGGCCAACTTAAGCCAAAGCTGTAAACAACAGTTGAAGTAAGTCTTTCAATAAAGACTAGACTATATGATAAGTGGCTTTTTCTTATTGTCGTTTATTACATAATTATTCTTCCAGGCTGCCATGAAATAAGCAACTAGGTTTTAAGTTTTCAGGAAGTTATGTGGAATATGTATGTAGTCAGGACCTATTTCCATGTTCTTTGTAAGTGTTAATATGTCCATTAGCTTTGTTGAATTAAAATTTAATCTCTGGATATGAAGGAGTAGAAATTTGCATCCTTCTAAAAATGCATGCTCTATTTCATATTAATATGGTTAAATTCATTAATTTGGAGTTCTCAGATATGGGAACTAATTTTACTGTCTAGGTTACTCTTTGGTAGTATCTATGAGTAAAGATTATGCTTGACAAAAATAATTTAATAAATGTTTTAGATACTTTACTAGTATGTCCAAATTAAATTTTCCCCATTAAAAGTTAGCATTTGGGCCGGGCGCGGTGGCTCAAGCCTGTAATCCCAGCACTTTGGGAGGCTGAGACGGGCGGATCACAAGGTCAGGAGATCGAGACCATCCTGGCTAACACGGTGAAACCCCATCTCTACTAAAAAATACAAAAAACTAGCCGGGCGAGGTGGCGGGCGCCTGTGGTCCCAGCTACTCCGGAGGCTGAGGCAGGAGAAGGGCGTAAACCCGGGAGGCGGAGCTTGCAGTGAGCTGAGATCCGGCCACTGCACTCCAGCCTGGGCGACAGAGCCAGACTCAGTCTCCAAAAAAAAAAAAAAAAAAAAAAAAAGTTAGCATTTGGGCTTCTACTTAATACATTATAAACATTGACTTTGCAATTTTATTATGTATTGGAAAGATGCAAAACCTATTTCCTTTAGACTTTTACTAGTTTTTATAAGCCTTCACTTTTACATGGTCTAAATGAGGGTTTTGCTTAAATGTGTATTCTGCTATGTTCAGTAATAAAATATTCTAGTAATTGGCCAGGCACAGTGACTCACACCTGTAATCCCAGCACTTTGGGAGGCCGAGGTGGGCAGATCACTTGATGTCGGGAGTTCGATACCAGCTTGGCCAGCATGGCAAAAACCCATCTCTACTAAAAATACACAAATTAGCCAGATGTGGTGGGTGTGCCTGTGATCCCAGTTACTCGGGAGGCTAAGGCAGGAGAATCACTCGAAGCTGGGAGGCGGAGTTTGCAGTGTGCTGAGATTGCATCACTACAACCCAGCCTGGGCAACAGAGCAAGACTCTGTCTCAAAAATTAAAATATTCTAGTGATTATGTTTAAATAGGTTGCTGTAAATTAGATTGACACATCAATTCCATTTCCAAACAAGGAAATTATGTCAATATAACTTAAACTTGTTTTTTGAGATGGAGTTTCGGTCTTGTTGCCCAGGCTGGAGTGCAATGGCGCAATCTCAGCTCATTGCAACCTCCGCTTCCCGGGTTCAAGTGATTCTTCTGTCTCAGCCTCCTGAGTAGCTGGGATTACAAGCGCCTGCCACTATGCCCAGCTAATTTTTGGTATTTTTAGTAGAAACGGGGCTTCACCATGTTGACCAGGCTGGTCTTAAACTCCTGACCTCAGGTGATCCACCCGCCTCGGCCTCCCAAAGTGCTGGGATTACAGGCGTGAGCCACCTCGCTCGGCCAACTTAAACATTTTATTGTTCCAGCTGGGCATGATGTGGCTCACGCCTGTGACCCCAGCACTTTGGGAGGTTAAGATGGGAGAATCACTTGAGCCCAAGAGTTCGAGGCTACAGTGAGTCATGACTGTGCCACTCCAGCCTGGGTAACAAGAGTGTGAAACTCTGTCTCTAAAATACAAAAAAAAAATTTGAAATGCAATATTAGTATGAAACCTGGCCTCCTATTTTCTACTTACTGATTTTATTTTGAAAGCGCAGATAGGCCAGGTACTATAATTCATAAGGTACTTTGTGCAAATACTTCTTTTATGGGCAAAGATGACTTTTGGTTTTGGGATTTCTAAATGTGAAAGAAATTTATATTTAGGAAATAGGGGTAGATGAAAGCTGTGTATAATTTGTTGTTTTTATTTTAAGGGGAAAAAAGGCATTGATAGCAATTGATCTTTTTTTTTTTTTTTTTTTTTTTGAGACGGAGTCTCGCTCTGTTGCCCAGGCTGGAGTGCAGTGGCCGGACCTCAGCTCACTGCAAGCTCCGCCTCCCAGGTTTACGCCATTCTCCTGCCTCAGCCTCCCGAGTAGCTGGGACTACAGGCGCCCGCCACCTTGCCCGGCTAGGTTTTTGTATTTCTTAGTAGAGACGGGGTTTCACCGGGTTAGCCAGGATGGTCTCGATCTGCTGACCTCGTGATCTGCCCATCTCGGCCTCCCAAAGTGCTGGGATTACAGGCTTGAGCCACCGCGCCCGGCCACAATTGATCTTTTTATAGAATTAAGCTTTGTGGCTGGGCGCAGTGGCTTACATTTGTAATCCCAGCACTTTGGGAGGCCAAGGCGGACTGATCAAGAGGTCAAGAGATCGAGACCATCCTGGCTACCACAGTGAAACCCCGTCTCTACTAAAAATACAAAAAATTAGCCGGGTGTGGTGGCGGTTGCCTATAGTCCCAGCTACTCGGGAGGCTGAGGCAGGAGAATGGCTTGAACCCGGGAGGCAGAGCTGGCAGCGAGCCCAGACCACGCCACTGCACTCCAGCCTGGGTGACAGAGTGAGACTCCGTCTCAAAAAAAAAAAGCTTTTGTTTGGGGGAAGAGAGAGATATAGTCTATATAACTTTGATGGTTTGGTTTTTAAACAAAAATATCAGAGTAACCGCTGACAAAAGAAGTATATTCAATAAATTATTTCCTTAACTTTCCAACTCAAAATACATATGCTGAATTTTGTCTTTTCCAATTTATTGCACTTTTAAGATTTCACTAACCATTGTTTCTCTGAGATGTTCCCCTGGGAGTGATCCATAGCTAGTAACGTCTTGGGGTCAGCTTGGAAAGTTTGCAAACATGAATAAAACTGAAGTGCTTTTGGATAGCGTTGGAGGAAATCCAGGGCGACTGTATGCTGGAAAGTAATCTCAGGAGTGAGCTGTCCAGTTGATCTTCCAGCGGGGCTTAGCTTGCCCATGGGTCTCCTCTTTTCACTTTCCTTCCTTCTTGGGAACTGACAAGAGTTTTGCAAAGAGCCTGGTTGTCATGGTGCTATAGAATTATGGCATTGTTAAGGTAAACCAGATTTTGCTGTATAAAATCAGCAGATACCATAACTTGCCCAAGTGTAATCTTTTTTCCTTGTCCTTTATCTTTCTTCCTTAGGTTTTGGTATACCAGCAAAGAGAAGTCTGAAACCATCTAGACAAAAAAAGCATGAAATACGTAGCCATATGCAACTGTGCATGTTCTGAGAATTATTGTATAAATTTCAGGTTTTCACATTCAGTTCACTTTACTGGTTACAAGTTAAGAGTTGAGTTGTTCCATATTGGGTTTGTATGATTGCATTTGCTCACAAAAATAAAGCTAATGTGTAAGTCTTAACAGCTTTTTTTAAAATGAGAACTACCCATTTAATCATCTTAGCTTGCTACCTTTTGAAAAGGACTAAACTTGAAAAACGTTTTTAATTTTCTTTGGCTAGGTTATATTTTAGCAGATGGCATAACTCATACTTTGTTTAATAAGGGTTCAGACGGGGGAAAAAGTGACAAAGGACGATGAAGGAGGGATAAGTCCTTGATTCAGGAGCACATTGACGTGAGACTAGACAATACTGGGCAGGTATAGTAAGCCATGAATGGATAATCAGGTGGGATGTTGATATGTAATATGTTCCTGGTTTAAGACTACACACTTTATCAAGACTAGATGACTTACCAGGAGACTTACCAGCCTATTGAAAATAAAATATTACCAATACGTTTGCTGATAGATGGCCCTGATAGTTTCTTTTCAGTTTCCTTTAAGGTATGTTTTTATTTAGCAATATGGGTTCTACTTGTGTATTAGAATGTTGGGCAAATGGTACTGTTTTACAATAGCTACTTTTGAGCATTTTCAGTAAAATGACAAGGATTAGGACGTCCTTTAAAATCCACATTTAACTTATTATACCCAGGGTTATATTTTATTTTTTAAAAATGGATAACTTCATTCCTTGGTTGAAGCTCTCCAAGGGCAGGGAACTTGGTTTGTTAACTACACAAATTCTAGTACTTGTAACAGTTCTTGGCATGTGGTAGGTGTTCAGCAAATGTTAAATGCATTAATATGATAGAGGAAATGAAAGTAACATGTATTTTAGTCTCCCTCTTGAAACCAGAACATTACCTTGTGTTCTATTTGAGTAGAACTTGATCAGAATTGGTGGGGTGCTTGTGAAAATGTAGATTCTGAGACTCTGCAGTTGTGGGTGAAGGTAGTCTGAAATAAAATTAATTGGCCTGGCGGGGCACCGGTGGCTCACACCTGAAATCCCAGCACTTATGGAGGCCAAGGCAGGTGGATCACTTGAAGCCAGGAGTTCGAGACCTGCCTGGCCAACATGGCACAACCCCGTCTCTACTAAAAATACAAAAATTAGCCGAGCATAGTGGCACACGCCTGTAGTCCCAGCTACTCGGGAGGCTGAGGCACGACAATCACTTGAACCTGAGAGGCAGAGATTGCAGTGAGCTGAGATTGCACCCTATACTCCAGCCCGGGCAACAGAGCGAGACTCTATTTCAAAAAAAAATAATAAACTGGGGCCGGGCGTGGTGACTCATGCCTGTAATTCCAGCACTCTGGGAGGCCAAGGTGGGTGGATCACCTGAGGTCAGGAGTTCGAGACCAGCCTGACCAACATGGTGAAACCCGTATCTACTGAAAATACAAAAAACTAGCCAGCCATGGTGGTGTATGCCTGTAATCCCAGGTGCTCGGGAGGCTGAGACAGGAGAATTGCTTGAATCTGGGAGGTAGAGTTCACAGTGAGCCAAGATTGTGTCACTGCACTCCAGCCTGGGCAACAGGGCAAGACTCCATCCCCCCAAAAAAAAAAAAAAAAAAAAATTGTCTGGGTGCGGTGGCTCATGCCTGTAATCCCAGCACTTTGGGAGGCCGAGACAAGCAGATCACTTGAGGCCAGGAGTTCAAGACCAGCCTAGCCAACATGGCAAAACCCCATCTCTACTAAAAATACAAAAATTAGCTGGGCATAGTGGCACATACCTGTAGTCCCAACTAGTCTAGAGGCTGAGTCAGGAGAATTGCCTGAACTTGGGAGGTGGAGGTTTCAGTGAGCTGAGATTGCACCACTGCACTCCAGCCTGGGTAACAGAGCGAGACTCCATTTCAAAAAGAAATTTAAAAAGTAATTAATTGGCCTAGATTTCTTTTTTCTTCCTGGCTTGGGAGATTAAAACTGCTAGTCATGGTTACACAGTTTTCACAAAAACTAGGTTTTTTTTTTTTTTTTTTCAAAAGTACGGATTTTTTTTTAAAACCTAGGTTTTTTTGTAGTTAATGTTATCCATTACTGGTATGCAATGTAGTTTGCCAAGCATCTTTCAGCAGTGCTTAGGCCTGGGCACAGTGGCTTACACTTGTAATCCAGCGCTTTGGGAAACTGAGGTGGGAGGATTGCTTGAGACCAGGAGTTCAAGGCCAGTCTGGACAATGTAGTGAGACCGTCTTTAAAAAAAAAAAAAAAAGCCAGGCATGGTGGCATGCCCCTGTGGGTCCCAGCTACTAGGGAGGCTGAGGTGGGAGGATTGTTTGAGCCCAGGATTTCAAGGCTGCAGTGAGCCCGGGTTGTGCCACTGCACTCCAGCCTGGACGACAGAGCGAGCCCCTGTCTCAAAACAAGAACAAAGATGATTAGGATGCACTCCTAATGGGAATGTGCTGGGTGTGTGCCAGGTAGGAACCATAACTACTTCTGCATATCATTCTTCAAGAATGTGGGTGATTCTGGGCCATGTTTTAGGAAGAGGGGCTGCTAGCACAGCAGAACTGGTTTCTGGACAGGCAGCATCTGAGTATAACAGACACAAATGGAACTAGCCATGGGAAGTGACACAGTTGAGATTCTCAAAGTGGAAATATATATATATGTATGTATGTAGCACAGACATCTGAAGCCAGCATGTGCTTCAGCATATTTGCTGATGAACTAGTTGGGTTAGAAGGAAGTTTCTTAATTGTTTAAGTGAGAATAAGATAAGTTATAAGAGACTTGTAGCAATCCTAGGAAAACAGTAGGCAGTTTAAGTGTTGATGGTTGACTGTTGGATATTCCCCATGTGAAGGCACACTTAAGGTAGTATGTTATTTAGAATTTGGTTTGCCCTTTATGGGGGGCTGGAGTACAGTGGTGTGATTATGGCTCACGACTGCCTTGATCTTCTGGGCCCAAACAATCCTCCCAACGCAGCCTCCCAAGTAGCTGGGACTACAAAGGTGCACCACCATGCCCAGCTAATGTTTTATTTATTTTTTTTTGTAGAGACAGGGTCTCAATATGTTGCCCAGGCTAGTCTTGAACTCCTGGGCTCAAGCAGTCCTCTTGTCCCAGCCTCCCAAAGTGTTGGAAATACAGGTGTGAGCCACCATGCCTGGCCAGTTTGCCCTTGTATCATGAAGGATAAATGTTTCTTGAATGCCTTATATATTGTTTTTGTTTGTTTGTTTGTTTAGACACAGTCTCCATTTGTTGCCCAGGCTGGAGTGCAATCTCGGCTCGCTGCAACCTCCGCCTCCTGGGTTCAAGTGATTCCCCTGCCTCAGCCTCCTAAGAAGCTGGGATTACAGGCATCTGACACCACCCCTGGCTAATTTTTGCATTTTTGGTAGAGATAGGGTTTCACCATATTGGCCAGGCTGGTCTTGAACTCCTGACCTCGAGTGATCCACCCACCTCAGCCTCTTTCAAAGTGTTAGGATTACAGGTGTGAGCCACTGCACCTGGCCATATATTTTGTATTCCTAATCTGGTTAGGTCTTAAATTAGTACCCTGGTTCTATTTGTGCTGTCAAGTATGAAGATTTTAATTTTTAATATACCTGGAAGTTACCTACATTTATTCACAGCTATTTATAGGCTTACTCAAATTTACTAACTCTTTCAAGAAAATGCTTTGTTTTGATATTAGTTTTGCTGATGATTGCATTATACTTACTAAAGTGGTTACAAAATGGAAAATCGGAAACAAGAACAAAAAACATAAATGGATCACTTTATGGTTCTTCTTACCCTAGTCTAAACCAACATCTAACCGGGCATGGTGGCTCATGCCTGTAATTACAGTCCTTTGGGAGGCCGAGGCAGGCAGATCTCTTGAGGTCAGGAGTTCAAGACCAACCTGGCCATCATGGTGAAACCCCGTCTCTACTAAAAATACAAAAATTAGCCAGGTGTGGTGGCGTGCACCTGTAATCCCAGGTACTCAGGAGGCTGAGGCAGGAGAATCGCTTGAACTGAGGAGGCGGAAGTTGCGGTGAGCTGAGATCATGCCATTGCACTCCAGTCTGGGCAAAAGAGCGAGACTCTGTCTCAAAACAAAACAAAACAAAAACAAAAACAAATAAACTAACATCTTCATCCAGACTACTACAGTATCTTCCCATCTGGCCTCTACCATATATATACTTGAAAAATTAAAATATTACACAGAAAAGTATACATCATATGTGTACAGCTTGAATTTTCTTTTCTTTTTCTTTTTTTCTTTTTTTTTTGAGACAGAGTCTCACTCTGTCGTCTAGGTTGGAGTGCAGTGGTGCGATCTCGGCTCACTGCAACCTTCACCTCCTAGGTTCCAGCAGTTCTCCTGCCTCAGTCTCTCAAGTAGCTGGGACTACAGGCACACGCCGCCATGCCCAGCTAATTTTTTGTATTTTGGTAGAGACGGGGTTTCACCTTGTTGCCCAGGCTGGTCGTGAACTCCTGAACTCAGGCAATCCGCCCGCCTCAGCTTCCCAAAGTGCTGGGATTACAGGCATGAGCCACTACCCTGGCCTGAATTTTCATAAAGTGAACGCATTCATGTAAATGGTAGCCAGATCAGGAAATATGACCATTGCCAGTACCCTGCAAGACAGAATCTTGCTCTGTCACCCAGGCTGGAGTGCAGTGGTGTGATCTCAGCTCACTGCAACCTCTGTCTCCCAGATTCAAGCGATTCTCCTGCCTCAGGCTCCTGAGTAGCTGGGACTACATGTGTGAGCCACCATGCCCAGCCAATTTTTGTATTTTTAGTAGAGTTGGAGTTTCGCCATGTCGATGAGGTGAGTCTTGAGCTCCTGCTCTCAAGCAATCCACCTGCCTCACCCTCCCAAAGTTCTGGGATTATAGGCATGAGCCATCAGGCCTGGCCCCAAATGCTGATTCTTCTAAAGTTATTTCAAGCATGATTTATGTGGCACACCAATAAATTGGCCCAACTATTTTATAACTCTGTCTCATACGCCCCTCCCTGCTTCCCAGCATTTCACAAGTTATCACTCACCTTATTCTGCTAGTTTTCACCAATAGCTTTTGGCAGTTTCCAAAAACCAATTAGGTCCACAAAATATTGTTCTAAAAATGTCCAAGAGAGTATGAGTGACATTCCGAAGAAGTTTGGGAGAAGTCCTGGGCAGTGGCAGCTGCCCAGTTGACTCAGTGGAGTGTGAGCGATTACACTGAATGGGACAACACTTGTTACAGTGTGATTATTTAAAACAAACAACCCACTCACCCCAGAACAGTGTTAACATGTTATACTCACACCTTACATGTGTGGGTGTCTGTGGAGTGTGCGTGCCCATGTACACTTTTTTCTTTTCAGAGGACATTTTTATGTCTAGATTTGAAGTTTTTTTTTTTTTTTGAGACAGCATCTCACTCTGTCACCCCTGCTGGAGTGCAGTGGCATGATATGGGCTCACTGCAACCTCCACCCCTCCGGTTCAAGTGATTCTCCTCCCTCAGCCTCCCGAGTATCTAAGATTATAGGTGCGAGCCACTACGCCCAGCTAATTTTTGTATTTTTAGCAAAGACAGGGTTTCACCATGTTGGCCAGGCTGGTCTCGAACTCCTGACCTCAGGTGATCCACCCACCTTGGCTTCCCAAAGTGCTGGGATTACAGGTGTGAGCCATCTCGCCCAGCCTGTATCTAGATTTGAAAGAAGAACTGGGTGAGGATTTTTGGAAATCGTAAACTCCTTTTTCCTTAACATTTAAAAATAACACGAGAGAGTGGCTCATGCCTGTAATCCCAGCATTTTGGGAGGCCGAAGCAGTGGATCACTTGAGGTCAGAAGTTTGAGGCCAGCCTGGCCAACATGAGTCTGAGGCAGGAGAATTGCTTGAATCCAGAAATTGGAGGTTGTAGTGAGCTGAAATCACACCACTGCACTCCAGCCTGGATGACAGAGAGAGACGCTGTGTAAAAAAAAGTAGCAGGAGGGAACAATTTACAAAGCAAACACCTGAAACTGATTTTTTAAAAATACCTTTTTTTTTTTTCATGGATTTGGGTGCAGTTGTGTAAAGATTTGTCACCAGGAGCCCAGAGATCTGAATTCTAGCCTTGCTTTTTCACTTTCACCTCTGCTGTTGAGCAGTTCTCCAAATCTGAGACTCAGTTTCTCCAGCTATAAATTCCTATATCACTATGTTTAGTGAGGATCCGAAGAATATATCTGTGAGTGGTACTTTTCAATCCATGAAGAACCGTCATTTCACTTACAGTTGATGTTCCGCCTGCCATTAGAGGCAACCTGGGGTAGTGATTAAGGCCCCTCGAAGGTGTTGTTTAATAAGAACAGTATTTAAAATAGTACTTGGGTCCAGGCATGGTGGCTCACACCTATAATCCCAACATTTTGTGGGGCTGAGGCAGGAGGATTACTTGAAGCCAGGAGTTTGAGACCAGCCTGGGCAACTAAACAAGGACCCCATCTCTACAAAAGTAAAACAGCCTGGCGTGGTGGCATGTGCCTATAGTCCCAGCCACTTAGAAGGCAGAGGTGGGAGGAACGCTGGAGCCCAGGAGGTTGAGGCTGCAGTGACCTATGATTGAGCCACTGCACTCCAGCTTGCGGGGTAGAGCACGACTCCATTTCTAAAACAATGTTAAAAATCAAAACATAAGCTAAAACAGTGCCAAGTACATAGTAAGTACTCAGTGAAATTTAGCTGTTACTGTCACTGGTGATACCACCGAGTCCCCTCTTTTGTTATGGACTAGACAAGTGGTGACGACTAGAGTTTTTTTAATTAATTTTTGTTTTCATTAAAATAATATATCTGTATAATAGTCTAAAAAGTCAAAGTGTACTAAAAGTCTTATGAAAAAACAGCACTCCCAGCTGGGTGCAGTGACTCCCGCCTGTAATCCTAACACTTTGGGAGGCCGAAGTGGGCGGATCATGAAGGTCAGGAGTTCAAGACCAGCCTGGCCAACAATACAAAAAATTAACCAGGCATGGTGGTGTGCACCTCTAATCCCAGCTACTCAAGAGGCCGAGGCAGGAGGATCGCTTGAACCCGGGAGGTAGAGGTTGCAGTGAGCTGAGATCACACTATTGCACTCCAGCCTGGGCAATAGAGTAAGACTCCATCTCAAAAACAAAACAAAATGAAAGAGACAAAACAAAACAAAAAACCCTAGCACTCCCTTTCACCCTCCCCTCCCAGGCCTACTCCTCAAAAGTTACCCATTTTCATTCTCAGCTGTTTCTCCTAGTACTTGTCTCCATTTATCTGAGCAATATGCATATGTTACTGAATCTCTTTCTTTTTTTTTTTTTTTTTTTTTTTTTTTTTTTTTTTTTTTTTTTTTTTTT